>NC_037678.1:69208442-69216146 GCF_003255815.1 Theropithecus gelada
TTTTTTTTTGAGACGGAGTCTCGCTCTGTCACCCAGGCTGGAGTGCAGTGGCCGGATCTCAGCTCACTGCAAGCTCCGCCTCCCGGGTTCACGCCATTCTCCGGCCTCAGCCTCCCAAGTAGCTGGGACTACAGGCGCCCGCCACCTCGCCCGGCTAGTTTTTTTGTATTTAATAGAGACGGGGTTTCACCGTGTTAGCCAGGATGGTCTCGATCTCCTGACCTCATGATCCGCCCGTCTCGGCCTCCCAAAGTGCTGGGATTACAGGCTAGAGCCACCGCGCCCGGCCTTCTTTTTTTTTAAAGACAGGGTCTCAAGCAATCCTCCCATCTCAGCCTCCCGAGGTATGGCATGTCACCATGCCCAGCTAACGTTTTGTATTTGTTGTAAAGACAACGAGGTTTCGCTGTGTTGCCCAGGCTGGTCTCAAACTCCTGGGCTCAAGAGATTCACCTGCCTCAGCCCCCAAAAGTGCAGGGATTGTAGGCGTGAGCCACCCTGCCTGGCTTGTCTTTTTTATAACTTACAAAGAGAACAAAGTAAAGAAAAGAGATGGAAAGAGCTCCTGCACTAATTAAACCAGAGTTGAAAGAGGCTTGATGGAAGGTTACCAAAGGAGAACACGAATGTGCGAGAAAATGTCATAAGGTAAAAATAACTAGTCCATGGGTAGTGCAAACTCCCAAAAGGAAAAGAAAAAGGTTAAACACTTCCTCACACCAGCCAATTGGTAGCACCACGAGCCCAGAACTTGGTACTGGCTGGAACAGATGGATTAAGTTGGTTCTTGGGCAAATTAGCCTTCATTCTCAACCAAGAGTTGACATTTTAGGCCTGGCGCAGTGGCTTACACCTGTAATCCCAACACTTTGGGAGACCAAAGTGGGCAGATTGCTTGAGCCCAGGAGTTCAAGACCAGCCTGGACAACATGGTGAGACCCCATCTCTACACAATACACACACACACACACACACACACACACACACACACACACGAGTGGACATTTTAAGGCAGGTTAACATAGTTTTTTATATATACATAACTAGCAAAAAGGTACAGAGCAGCTTAAAAGGGCACTTAAGTCATATCCCTGATTCCACACGCAAGGGCTGGGAACGGGAATATAAATGAGACTTGAGTCAAAGGCTGATAATTAAGCCCTCATCTGGGATCCTCTGATTCAAAAAAGAGAGAAAAATAGCCTACCACATAATCAAGCCAGTCAAAAGGTCTGGATTTCGGTCATGATCTGCTCTTCTCTATATCACATTGAAGGCAATTCTTCAAGGAATGATTCAGACAACATTTTCCACATGCAACCTTTACTGATCACTTTCTTATTTTACTCATATGTCCTCATCTTCATCTGTCTTTCTGTCTGGATTAGTTACCTGAGTTCACAGGCCTTACCTCTCTTACTAGCTATCAAGTTTCTTAAGACACGGGAAACTTGTCTTATACATATCACAGTCTCCAGATCTGAGAGAAATAAACTCTGAAGAATCAGAAAACAAACCCTTAAGCCAGGTATAGAGGCGAGAGCCTGTACTCCCAGTTACTGGGGAGGCTGAGGTGGGAGGACTGCTTGAACCCAGGAGTTTGAGACCAGCCTGGACAACAGAGTGAGGCCCTGTCTCTACAAAAAGAAAAGAAAAACCAACACTTCAGCCAGATATAGTGGCATAAGCCTGCAATCCCAACTGTTCAGCTGACTGAGGTGGGAAGACTGCTTGAGCCCAGAAGTTGGAGACCAGCCTTGACAACATAGCAAGACCCCATCTCAAAATAATAATAATAATACAGCAAAGAAAAAAGAGAAAATAAAATAACATAAAATATATACAAATCAGAATGGGAGAGGAGGCTGACACCTCTAATCCCAGCGTTTTGGGAGGCCGAGACAGGCAAATCACCTGAGGTCAGGCATTTGAGACTAAACTGGTTAACAAGGCAAAACCCTGCCTCTACTAAAATATAAAAACAAAACGAAAAAACACTTAGGGCCAGGAGAGGTGGCTCACTCCTGCAATCCCAGCATTTTGGGAGCCTGAGACAGGCAGGTCATCTGAGGTCAGGAGTTTGAGACTAGCCTGGCCAACATGGTGAAACCCCGTCTCTACTAAAAATACAAAAATCAGTTGGACGTGGTGGCACGCATCTGTGACACCAGCTACTTGGGGGGCTGAGGCAGGAGAGTCGCTTGAATCCGGAAAGCAGTGGTTGCAGTGAGCCAAGATCACACCACTGCACTCCAACCTGGGCAACAGAACAAGACTCCATCTCAAAAAAAAAAAATCAGTCGGGCCTGGTGGCACAGCCCTGTAATCTCAGCTACTCAGGAGGTTGAGGCAGGAGAATCACTTGAACCTGGGAGATGGAGGTTGGAGTGAGCCGGAACCACACCACTGCACTCCAGCCTGGGTGACAGAGTGAGACTCCATCTCAAAAAACAAACAAACAAAAATACACACACACAAAATTAAGTGATATGTGATTTTAAAAAACTGTAATTAAGAGATTAAGAAGAACAATGCTTTTTTAAAAGGCTTCTGGGTTTACAAAACTTTAAACATACTTACAGGTGGCTATTTCAACATAGTCTTGTCTTGTATTTGTAATGCAGCTGAGGATTGGAACAAAAGTCACTTACTGCCAATTCAGCCTATAAACTTAGGAAACACTGGAATGATCACAAACCCAGATAATGACAGGTGTAGAGATCTGCTTAGACCATCATTCAAATGCACCCGAGTATGTCTGTGTCTCTTACCCTAAATATTGCAATGCAAGCCAGGTGAGGAAGAGATAGAAGTAAGAGATCTTTCTGAGGCTTCCAATCACACCAACTGCTAACTTCCTCTCTTCATAGAGCACATGGAAATATAGCTTAAGATATATACTTCCCTTATTGTAATAAATCTAAATTTTCTTTTTGAAAATTTGGCCTTGCTGAACAAGGTTGGAATACCCACAATAACCTATCAGTATCCTATAAAAAGCTAACTTATCATACTGAATTCGGGTGTTCAACAAACTTTCCGTTTTGCTGTAAAATAAATGTATTCATCAATCAGATGTTTTGGTGTCTTTAAAAGCTATCTCCGGCCAGGCGTGCTAGCTCAAGCCTGTAATCCCAGCAATTTGGGAGGCTGAGGGGGGCGGATCACCTGAGGTCGGGAGTTCAAGACCAGCCTAACCAACATGGAGAAACCTCGTCTCTACTAAAAATACAAAATTAGCCGGGCATGGTGGCCCATGTCTGTAATCCCAGCTATTCAGGAGGCTGAGGCTGGAGAATCGCTTGAATCCAGGAGGCAGAGGTTGCAGTGAGCCGAGATCGAGCCATTGCACTCCAGCCTGGGCAACAAGAGCAAAACTCCGTCTCAAAAAATAAATAAATAAAATAAAAGCTATCTCTAGGGCAAGTAATTTGAATAGACATTTCTCCAAAGATATACAAATGGCCAATAAGCACATGAAAAATGTTCAACATCATTAGCCATTAGGGAAATACAAACCCAAACCACCACAAGATACCACTTCACACTTACTAGATGGCAATAATGAAAAAGACAGGGCCAGCAAGGCTATAATCTCAGCATTTTGGGAGGCTCGAGAGCAGCCTCTACTAAAAACCAAAAGCATTAGCTGGGCGTGGTGGTATGCGCCTGTAGTCCCAGTTACGCAGGAAGCTGAGGTGGTAAGATCACTTGAGCCCAAGAGGTAAAAGCTGCAGTGAGCTGAAATCCCGCCCCTGCACTCCAGTCTGGGTGACAAAGTGAGACCTTGTCTCAAAAAAAAATAAAAAGGGGCCAGGCGCGGTGGCTCAAGCCTGTAATTCCAGCACTTTGGGAGGCCGAGACGGGCAGATCATGAGGTCAGGAGATGGAGACCATCCTGGCTAACCCGGTAAAACCCTGTCTCTACTAAAAAATACAAAAAAACTAGCCGGGCGAGGTGGCAGGCGCCTGTAGTCCCAACTACTCGGGAGGCTGAGGCAGGAGAATGGTGTAAACCCAGGAGGCGGAGCTTGCAGTGAGCCGAGATCCGGCCACTGCACTCCAGCCTGGGCGACAGAGCGAGACTCCGTCTCAAAAAATAAATAAATAAATAAAAATAAAAATAAAAATAAAAAGGATTGGTAGAGGGAGTGGGAAAACTGGAACCCTTATACAATGCTGGTGAGAATCTAAAATGGTGTGGTCACTTTGAAAAACAGCCTAGCCATTACTCAAAAGGTTAAACACAGAATTACCATTTGACCTAGCCAATTCCACTCCCGGGTATATACCCAAGAGAAATGAAAACACGTATCCACATAAAAACCAGTAAACAAATATTTATAGCAGCTTTATTTATGATAGCCAAAAAGTGAAAACAGGTCACAAATCTAGCAACTCATGAATGATTAAACAAAATGTGTTATAGTAGATTCTTTTTATTGCCACAAACGTTGAACTGGCAAATCCTGAACCTTTGTTCCTGGAGGAAAACACACGTTAGGTTTCTATGAGCCTCTAGTCACATTTTTGTCAATACATCATCTGTACATACTTTCTTTTCTATGTGTTTCTGAAGAAAGACACCTTATTTATTTACTTATTTTAAATTTCAATAGCCTTAGGGATACAGTGCTTTTGGGTTACACAGATGAATTACATAGTGTAACACCTTATTTAAAATATATGTAAGGCCAGGCACTCACGCCTGTATTCCCAGCACTTTGGGAGGCCAAGGCAGGAGGATTCATTAACATGTCAAACAGCTTGAACAAAGCTTATTTAATATATTTTCCTCTAAAGTACAGCACAGCTTTCTAGCTCTTGGAAACAGGAGACAGCACTTCAGCTTGGAGGTCAATCACCAATAAAAATCACCAATAAAAAACACAAAGCCAAATCCATAGACAGAAAGTAGACTACGTGGCCAGGCGCAGTGGCTCACGCCTGTAATCCCAACACTTTGGGAGACCAAGGCAGGAGGATCACTTGAGCTCACGAGTTTGAGTCCAGCCTGGGCAACAAAGTGAGACTTCATCTCTACAAATAATTTAAAAACTGGCCACAGGCATGGTGGCATGTGCCAAGTGGTTCCAGCTACTTGGGAGGCTGTGGTGGGAGAACTGCTTGAGCCCAGGTGGTCGAAGCTGCAATGAGCTGTGACCATACCACTGTGCTCCAGTCTGGGTGACAAAGTAAGACTCCAGGAGATTAAGGACTGGGAAAAGGAAAAATAGACAGTAATTGTTAATGGGTATGGGGTTTCTTTTCAGAGTGATATAAATATTCACTGCACCATGTGCAGTGATGGTTATAAAACCTTGTCAACATACTAAAAACTATTAAATTGTATACCTTAAAGAAGCAGGGTAAGGCCGGGCGCAGTGGATCACACCTGTAACCCCAGCACTTTGGGAGGCCGAGGCAGGTGGATCACCTCAGGTCAGGAGTTCAAGACCAGCCTGACCAACATGGAGAAACCCCATGTCTACAAAATATACAAAATTAGCCGGGTGTGGTGGCACATGCCTAGTAATCCCAGCTACTCAGGAGGCTGAGGCAGGAGAATCACTTGAATCCAGGAGGCGGAGGTTGTGGTGAGCCAAGATTGAGCCATTGCACTCCAGCCTGGGCAACAAGAGTGAAACTCTATCTCTTTAAAAAAAAAAAAAAAAAAAAAAAGAGGTAGGGTATATGAATTATATCTCAACAAAGCCATTTACAAAAAAAGTGGCCAGATGAGGTAGCTCATGCCTGTAATCCCAGCACTCTGAGAGGCCAAGGCAGGTGGATCACTTGAGGTCAGGAGTTCAAGACCAGCCTGGACAACATGGTGAAATCCCTTCTCTACTAAAAAATACAAAAATTAGCCAGGCATGGTGCCACACACCTGTAAGCCCAGTTACTCTCCTGCTGAGGCAGGAGAATTGCTTGAACCCAGGAGGCAAGGGTTGCAGTGAGCCAACATCGTGCCACTGTACTCCAGCCTGGGCGACAGAGTGAGGCTCCATCTCAAAAAAAAAAAAAAAGAAACAATTTGTCACATTTTCTGACATATACAGCAGTCATACATATACACATTTTCTTTTCATATTAACCAAAAAAATGTACCTTACCATACTATTACCTGAGTGCAACTCAACCAGCTCATTTCATAGCAAGCACAAAGTTAACTCCCCTCTACATGTATACCTCTCTCCTATTAAGATTGATCCTGGTTTGTCTTCTTATGTATGTAAGTGAACATCTGGATTTTTTTTTTTAATCCTAAAAATAAATTGCAACAAAATTATTTTATTTGAAAATGAGAACAACCTTAGCAAGTTCATGGCATGCCCATCTAGGCAAGTTCCAAGAAAAACAACTACAAAGAAGGAGACATGTTACAAATCACTCAAGAACCCACAGTCTGAAAGCCCCTTCATTATTCCAAAACCATACCCATCTGGTATGCAACAAAGTATGGGAACCACTTCTCTGTTCAAACTCTGATTCTGGAATCCACAGAATCAAAAAATCATAATAATATGAAAAAGAGAACAAAAAATTGGAGTTTTAGTTCTTTCTTTCCTGCCTAGCCAGAAAATCTCAGCCCACGTGACTTGTGACAGGTAACAATCAGTGTTGATTTTCTTAAGCTCTTACTTAAGATTTATTACGAAACACTCCTAGTTAAATGTCAACTATGTGCCAGGCACTGAGTTACAGATAATTCTTTTAATAATAATAATTTTTAAACCTGTACATAAATAATAATTTTAAAACCTGTACATATTTTTATCCTGAAAACTGAAGTCTAAAAACATGAGAAAACAAAAAAAGAGGAAAAAAAAAAACAACTGAAGTCTGCTCTAAAACCTACCTACAAGTGATAACTATTAAAAACTAAAAAAACCAAAACCAAAACCAAACAAAACAAAAAAAACACACTGGCCGGGCATAGTGGCTCATGCCTGTAATCCCAGCACTTTGGGAGGCTAAGGCGGGCTGATCACCTCAGGTCAGGAGTTTAAGACAAGTCTGACGAACATGGAGAAACCCTGTTTCTACTAAAAATACAAAATTAGCCAGGCGTGGTAGTGCATGCCTATAATAGCAGCTACTCTGAAGGCTGAGGCAGGAGAATTGCTTGAACCTGGGAGGTAGAGGTTGCAGTGAGCCGAGATCGTGCCACTGCACTCCAGCCTGGGCGACAAGAGTGAAATTCCGTCTCTGGGAAAAAAAGAAAACAAAACAAAAAACACAACACATAGGGAATAAACTAGCTCTTAAACTGAAAAGACTCTCCAATCTTAGCTTATTTTTCTTAGAAGTATTTATCACCACCTGGGGTTTTAGTACACATTTGTTTGCTTATTGGCTACGTCCTCACTAGACTGTGATCCCTATGGAGTAAAACCTCTCTCATCTAGATAAGAACCCCATTTTTAAAAATGCTTTTGAAAAATAAGAATGATCTTAATTATTATTTAATTAAGATAGACTTTGAAATTAAAATCTAATTGAGTAAGGCTGTAAACATATATGGGAGGCCGAGGCAGGAGAACTGCTTGAACCCAGGAAGCAGAGGCTGCAGTGAGCTGAGATCATACCACTGCACTCTAGCCTGGGCAACAGAGCAAGATTATCTCAAAATATTAAAAAAAAAAAAAAAAAAAAAAAAAAAAAAAAAACATATTTTTTACCCCCAAAACCAAAAATTTT
>NC_037678.1:69216213-69235135 GCF_003255815.1 Theropithecus gelada
AAAAAAAAAAAAAAAAAAAAAAAAAAAAGGCCTATGATTTACCCCAATATGACTCAAATTTTAATGTTCATACAAATCACCTGGGAAATCTTACTAAAATGCAAATTCAGTAGGTCTGGGCCAGAGCCCAGATTCTGCATTTTTAACAAGCTCCCAGGTGGCACTGCTGCTGCTCATACCCAGAATCTACAATGCATACCTATATTCCCCATGGCTAAGGTAAATTTGCCCCTTCCTGTCCGGTTCTAAAGGGAGAAGTATACAACTAGCCAACTTCTACAAAACAATCCTTAAAGGCTTATCAAACCTCTATGTTTTCTCTTCATCAGATACAAGTTTTTGAACCTTTCCATTGGATTTTCTTTTTTTAGGGATCTTTTAAATCCTCTCAAAAGCTGCTCTCATATATCTCTTAAGCTGAAGAGGTTAACCTTAAGTATGATAGGCAAAACTACTAGCTCTCTTCACGCATCCTAATGGTATAATTGTTTCTAAAATAACACTGTAATACAGGTTCTGCTTTATTTATTTACTTATTTATTAGTTTTGTGAGACAGGGTCTCACTCAGTTGCCTAGGCTGCAGTGCAGTGGTGCAATCATGGCTCACTGCAGCCTTGAACTCCTGGGTTCAAATGATCCTCCCGCCTCAGCCTCCCAAGTAGGTTGGGATTATAGGCACAGATCACCAAGCCCGGCTAAATTTTTATTTTTTTAATTTTTTTTTTTAACAAACAGGGTCTTGCTATGTTGACCAGGATGGTCTCGAATTCCTGGCTTCAAACAATCCTCCCGCCTTGGCCTCCCAAAGCACTGAGAGTACAGGCATGAGCCACTGTGGATGGCCTAGGTTCATTTTTACTTGTTAGTACCAGATGAGCTGAGATCATGTACACTAGTGGTTGCTCCCTACATTAAATTGGCCTACTAATCTATGCTACTGTTTCTCTGTTAACTATCACTGAATTTGATCCACAGGCTTTCACTACTCATTTCTGAAAGAATTTTTGAGAAGGTTATTTTGAATTTTAACCCAATTCTCCAAGGAACCAGGCCCTGGTACTGAGGAATAACTTATTTTCTGTAGCTCTTGGTTTTCTCACCTGTGAAGTAATTAAGGATGAGGGTCATGAATGCACTCTAGTCTTCCTTCCAAGAGTCTATGACTCTGGAGTCTCTATTTCCATTCCATTCTTCAGTATTCTTCAGTGCATGGAACCTGTGACCTCTATTTTGTTCTATGTTGCCTTACTGAAGGCTCTTTTTGCTTACTTCCCAGATCTTCCCTGCCATAACATAAAACTATATATATATATATGACTATTTATAAGTAACCTTACAAGGAACTCTCTCAGAGAAGTTAATGAGCTGGAAATATCTTCAAGTAACTAAAAACAAAAATAAAAACTAAAAAAAAAAAAAACCCTTAAATTATCTTTCCCAATGCCAACCAAGAAACACACACAAACACACACACACACACACACACACGCAGCCCAAATTTACATCTTGTTTTTGTTCAATTTTGCTGTTATTATCCAGACCAAAGGCAACACCTGTGCCAAGGTAAATGCTATCCTTAGGTATATATGACTGGAGCGAGCTGGAAAAGCAATCAATTAGCTCTTCTCCTTAGTCTCACCAGCTGTGTTTTCCTGATGACACAGTATCTGTCCACCTGCTCCCACAGATGGTACAACTGCAGTTAAAGTAAAACACCTGGACTCCATGCAGTTTATTAGAACAATGTTAGCTGTAGATCAGACAAGCCCAGGTCAGCATTTCCATCTTATCACCCAGATTATTAGAACAATGTTAGCTGTAGATCAGGCAAGCCCAGGTCAGCATTTCCATCTTATCACCCAGATTAAAACCAACACCATTTTAAACTATAGGATGCTAAAATATGCCTTTTATCCCCAAAACACAAATACAACAATTTTAAGTTACAATAATAATGTCAGAGAGTTATTATTATATCAAGATAAATGTCAGGAAAAAATTTAAAAAGAATTGATTAGAGTGTAACAATCCTAGATTACAAATTTGTTGTTATTAACCACTTCCCCAACTACTTAATTTAGAACATTTATAGAAGATAACACTAGCAAAACAAGCTCATTACTCCCTAGCCATCACAGCTTCATAAGCATGGTAGTGTCAATACCAGTAAATATGCTAAATGAATGGATAATGCTAAATAAACAGAATATGAAAAATAAGAATTTCTTCCTAGTTGTATACTTTATAATTGAGAAATGTTTCCTTGTCCCCCTAGAGCCTTAAATCGACTTAACCTATACTTAAATCCTTGGAGAAGTGTCTCCCCATTAAGAAAGACTCATCAATATTGGTAAACTACCTGGGATGGCAGGTGAAAATTGTGTGTGTGTGTGAGAGATGGCAGGTGAAAGTGTGTGTCTGTGTGTGTGATGGCAGGTGAAAATTGTGTGTGTGTAAAGTAAAAACAGTGATTATTTCCTGAACAAATAAACAAAAACACTCATGAGGTAATAAATGATTTTATGCCATAGTCCAGAAGTTAGTTTGAACGTTGAAAAGTTACTTAGGATATTTCTCTTTTTTTGTTTTTGAGATGGAGTCTTGCTCTGTCGCCAAGGCTGGAGTGCAGTGGCATGATCTCAGCTCACTGCAAACTCTGCCTCCCAGGTCCAAGCACTTCTTCTGGCTCAGCCTCCCAAGTAGCTTGGAATACAGGTGCGTGCCACTACACCCAGCTAATTTTTGTATTTTTAGTAGAGACCAGGTTTCACTATGTTGGCCAGGCTGGTTTTGAACTCCTGACCTCCAGTGATCCACCTGTCTTGGCCTCCCAAAGTGCTGGGATTACAGGTGTGAACCACCAAACCTGGCCAATTCAGGACAGTTCAATGGCTTATCAAAAAAGTAGTATGATATGTTGGAAATCAGAGATGCCCCAGGACTGCAGTAAATATACAG
Organism: Theropithecus gelada; assembly: GCF_003255815.1. Lineage (NCBI taxonomy): Eukaryota > Metazoa > Chordata > Mammalia > Primates > Cercopithecidae > Theropithecus > Theropithecus gelada. The sequence continues at coordinate 69,219,173 of NC_037678.1, forward strand.
ATATGAGAGCTTGGTTACCAAGACAATATAGCATTATGAGGTATCTAAAACAAAAGGCAATCAAATGAAAGATATATTCCTCGGCCGGGCGCGGTGGCTCAAGCCTGTAATCCCAGCACTTTGGGAGGCCGAGATGGGCGGATCACGAGTTCAGGAGATCGAGACCATCCTGGCTAACACGGTGAAACCCCGTCTCTACTAAAATACAAAAAAAAATTAGCCGGGCGAGGTGGCGGGCGCCTGTACTCCCAGCTACTCGGGAGGCTGAGGCAGGAGAATGGCGTGAACCCGGGAGGCGGAGCTTGCAGTGAGCTGAGATCCGGCCACTGCACTCCAGCCTGGGCAACAGAGCCAGACTCCGTCTCAAAAAAAAAAAAAAAGAAAGATATATTCCTCAAGTTTAACATAAAATCAGACATCTGCCTCTTCTCCCTACCTCAGTGAGTGTTAACTAATCTCTTTCCTTAATACTTTCTCAGTTATCTCCGTTTATCACTTTTATCACAAACTGTGCTATATCAAAATAGTTTTTCCTTGCCATAACTCTTCAGCCAACTAGAATTTTATTTATTTATTTATTTTTGAGACAGAGTTTTGCTCTTGTTGCCCAGGCTGAAGTGCAATGGCGTGATCTCGGCTCACCACAACCTCTGCCTCCGATGTTCAAGCGATTCTCCTGCCTCAGCCTCCCGAGTAGCTAGGATTACAGGGACGAGCCACCATGCCCGGCTTTTTTATTTTTAGCAGAGATGGGGTTTCTTCCATGTTGGTCAGGCTGGTCTCAAACTCCCGACCTCAGGTGATCCGCTTACCACAGCCTCCCAAAGTGCTAGGATTACAGGTGTGTGCCACCGCGCCTGGCTCAGCCAACTAGATTTAGATGATCTTTGTCAGGTTTAGACACCCTCTGAGACACCAATGCTCCTCAAAGGAGTCTTCAGGTTACCTCTAAGAGAATTATTTAGGAACCCTGCTGCTGAAAATGAAGATTCCTGGACCCTACCCCAGACCTTCCAGGATTTAAATATCCAGGGGGTGAACCTACATTTCACAAGCTTACCAGATGATTAGAATACACACCAAGGTGTATACCGTACACACAGTTGTCCCTGAGTATCCACTGTGGGTTGGTGCAAGAAATCTGTGTGGATATCAAAATCTGCCAATGCTCAAGTCTCTTACATAAAATGGTATAATATTTGCATATAACTTGCCCATACCTCTAATATTGTTTATTTAAATCATTTATTTTCTGAGACAGAGTCTCGCTGCTCTGTCGCCCAGATTGGAGTGCAGTTGAGCAATCTCGACTCATTGCAACCTCCGCCTCCCAGGCTCAAGCGACTCTCCCACCTTAGCCTCCTGAATAGCTGGAATTACAGGCGCATGCCATCACACTGGGTTAATTTTTGCATTTTTAGTAGAAACGGGGTTTCACCTTGTAGGCCGGGCTGGTCTTGAACTCCTGACCTCAGGTGATCTGCCCACCTTTGCCTCCCAAAGCTCTGGGATTACAAGCATGAACCATGGTGCCCAGCCACAATCTATACATATTTTTTCCTGAATAGTTTCAATCCATGGTTGGCTGAATTCATGGATGCAAAACCCACAGAAACAGAGGGCCAAATGTTATTTTTTCTTTCCTTAATCATTATTTAATATAAAGCTACATTTACCAGTTGAATTCACCTTCATTACTTGAAAACTGAGACACGGGCCAGGCGCAGTGACTCACGCCTGTTATCCCAGTACTTTGGGAGGCTGAGGCGGGCAGATCACAAGGTTAAGAGATCACGAGGTTTTTTTAATATATATTTTTAGTAGAGAGAGAGTTTCTCCATGTTCATTCAGCCTGGTCTCAAACTCCTGACCTCAGGAGATCCGCCCGCCTCGGCCTACCAAAGTGCAGTGACGTGCCTGGCCTGACAAATTCATTTTCTGTTTGGTTTGGTCTGCTCTGTCTCCAACAAGAGCCTACTTCATTATCTCCCAACTTATCTACCTAGTCCATAGACTGGCTTAGAGCAGTGTTTAATTTTGTTTGACAATGTTTAATTTTGTTCCACAATGGCATTTCAATTCCTTTGTCATTCTGAGAAAAATACTAACAGCATGGGAATTCGGTGCATGATCATTAACAGTAAGACATTAAAATCAAAATGCAGGCGGGGTGCGGTGGCTCACGCCTGTAATCCCAGCACTTTGGGAGGACAAGGCAGGCGGATCACGAGGTCAGGAGATTGAGACCATCGTGGCTATACAGTGAAACCCAGTCTCTACTAAAAATACAAAAAAATTAGCCAGGCATGGTGGCATGCGCCTGTAGTCCCAACTACTTGGGAGGTTGAGGCAGGAGAATTGCTTGAACCTGGGAGGCAAAGGTTGCAGTGAGCTGAGATTGCACCACTGCACTCCAGTCTGGGTGACAAAGTGAGACTCTGTCTCAAAAAAAATAAAAGCAAAATGTAAGCCGGGCATGGTGGCTCACTCCTGTAATCCTAGCACTTTAGGAGGCCGAGGCAGGTGGATCACAAGGTCAGGAGTTTGAGACCAACCTGGCCCACACAGTGAAACCCCATCTCTACTAGAAATACAAAAAATTAGCCAGGTATGGTGGCACACACCTGTAGTCCCAGCTACTCAGGAGGCTGAGGCAGGAGAATTGCTTGAAACCAGGAGGCTGAGGTTGCAGTGAGCCAAGATCGTGCCACTGCACTCCAGCCTGGGCAACAGAGCAAAACTGTCTCAAAAAAAGAGAAAAAAACGCAAAATGTAAAAATCTGTCCTATGAATTAGTTTACAATAGTGGAAATAATCACCAAAATACCTTGATGGCAATAATGAGCTGAAAATTGGCAAGGCTTCTATGGATTTAGGCCTGGAGAGCTTGATCTACCTGAAGCTTTTCTTCCTGTACATCATAAATAACAGAAAGAACTTATTTTCATTTCCAGCACAGCTCTGTCTAGTTACAGAACTGAACTTCGGCAGGTTCATGAATTCCTTTTTCCACTGTCAGAGAGAGAAACATCATCTCCTATAACCACAGGTAACTGGTAGATCTGCAAGAACTAACTGCTCCAAAATGGATGACTCTGCACTTTCTGAGAAAGGGAAAAGGATTTGAATGGTGCCTGGCAAAATCATGAAGCAGTCAATCACATATCTGCTTTTTTTTTTTTTACAGAGCATGTAGAAAGTTCTCTGAAAGGTGTGATCTCACTATTAAAGGCATCTCACTACTAACACTGAGCAAATCAATATTGAATGTTGCTGTTGTTCATAAAATCTGTTCCAAGGCACTTAAAACAAAAGAAGAGATAAATGTCTTTACTACTGTTTAAAGCAACGATCTTCTAGAATAGTTTTGTGGCCTTCCCATCTGACTGGAAATTATAAAAACTGCAAAGTATTATGTACAGTATCATTCCATTTAGAAAAAGACTGCATTTAAGTATTATAGATGTGTATAAAGGTATACCAAAAAGCGTGAAAATATACACAAACTTTCAGTGATGAGGTGAAAGAGAATTTTTACTTTTTACTATATTTGCTAGGCATTTTTAAAGAATGTCTTGGCAAGGCACGGTGGTTCACGCCTATAATCCCAGCACACGGTTTCCCCATGTTGGTCACGCTGGTCTCGAACTCTGGACCTCATAATCTACCCGCCTCGGCCTCCCAAAGTCTGGGATTATAGGCGTGAGCCACTGCACCTAGCTATAGTTTTTTATTTTTATATTTTGAGATGGAGTCTCACTCTGTCACTCAGGCAGGAGTGCAGTGGCGCAGTCTCAGTTCATTGCAACCTCTGCCTTCTGGGTTCAAGCAATTCTCCTGCCCCAGCCTCCTGAGTAGCTGGGATTACAGGCATGCACTATCATGCCCAGCTAATTTTTGTATTTTTAGTAGAGACGGGGTTTCACCATGTTGGTCAGGCTGGTCTCGAACCCCTAACCTTGTGATCCACCCACCTCTGCCTCCCAAAGTGCTGGGATTACAGGTGTGAGCCACCACGCCCAGCTATAGTTTTTTTTTTTTTAATTTTATTTATTTATTTATTTATTTAATTTTTTTTTTTTTTTAGATGGAGTCTCGCTCTTGTCGCCCAGGTAGGAGTGCAGTGGCACGATCTCGGCTCACTACAACGTCCGCCTCCCAGGTTCAGGCAATTCTCGTTACTTAGCCTCCCAAGTAGCTGGGATTACAGGCGCCCACAACCATGCCCAGCTGATACTTGTATTTTTAGTAGAGACGGGGTGTCCCCAGGTTGGCCAGGCTGGTCTCGAACACCCTACCTCAGGTGATCCACCTGCCTCAGCCTCCCAAAGTGCTAGGATTACAGGAGTGAGCCACCGCAACTGGCCAGTTTTTTATTTTTATATTTTGAGATGGAGTCTCACTCTGTTGCTCAGGCTGGAGTGCAGTGGCGCACTCTCAGCTCACTGCAACCTCTGCCTGCTAGGTTCAAGGGATTTTCCTGCCTCAGTCTCCTGAGTAGCTGGAATTACAGGCATGCACCACCACACACCCAGCTAATTTTTGTATTTTTAGGAGAGATGGGGTTTCACCACGTTGGCCAGGCTGGTCTCCAACTCCTGACCTCAGGTGATCTGCCTGCCTTGGCCTCCCAAAGTGCTGGGACTACAAGTGTGAGCCACCATGCCCGTTTCACACTGTAGTTTTTAAATTGTTGTTCATTTTTTGAATTTATTTTTATATTTTTGAGGCCGGGTCTTGCTCTGTCTCAGGCTGCAGGGCAGTGACATGATCACAGGTCACTCCAGCCTCAACCTCCTGGGCTTAGCTTCCTGCCTCAGCCTCCTGAGTAACTGGGATACAGGTGCGCTACTGGCTAATTTTTTTTTAATGTTTTGTAGAGACGAATTCTTGCTGCTTTGCCCAGGATGGTCTCAAACTATCCTCCTGTGTTGTCCTCTCAAAGGGCTGGCATTACAGGTATGAGCCTTCTCGACACTGTAATTTTTGAAAGATATTTTAGGAAAGTAATGATAAGACATTCCCTTTTTTTTTTGAGATGGATTTTCGCGCTTGTGGCCCAGGATGGAGTGGAATGGCGCAATCTTGGCTCACTGCAACCTCTGCCTCCTGAGTTCAAGTGATTCTCCTGCCTCAGCCTCCCAATTAGCTGGGATTACAGGCACATGCCACCATGCCTGACTAATTTTGTATTTTTAGTAAAGACAGGGTTTTGCCATGGTTGTCAGGCTGGCCTTGAACTTGTTGAGGTCTCTGACCCACCTGCCTCAGCCTTGCTGGATGACAGAGTGAGACTGCACCTCAAATTAAAAATAAAAAACTATAGTGTCAATGCAGAACACTATAGAATAAATAATAGATATTATAGCATAAATAACATTATCCTTCATTGAGCAGGATACCACTATTTGGCCAAGGACACGTGTTTTCCGTCACCTAGGCTGGTGTCGGTGGCACACTTTTTTTTGTTTGTTTTTTTGAGACAGAGACTTGCTGTGTCACCCAGGCTGAAGTGCAGTGATGCGATCTCAGCTCACTGCAACCACCACCTCCCAGTTTGAAGCAATTCTTCTGCCTCAGCCTCCCAAGTAGCTGGGACTACAGGCGCCCACCACCACGCCCAGCTAATTTTTCTATTTTTAGTAGAGACGGGGTTTCACCATGTTGGCTAGGCTAGTCTCAAACTCCTGACCTCAGGCGATCCACCCGCCTCAGCCTCCCAAAGTGCTGGGATTACAGGCATAAGCCACCAAACTCGGCCAACAGTAACTTCTTAATTCACATTCCGACCTCCTCCCTCCCTTGATTCACTAGGTGTTTTCTCTAAAAGTAATCTCTTAGACCGGGTGCCGTGGCTCACGCCTGTAATCCCAGCACTTTGGGAGGCCGAGGCGGGTGGATCATCAGGCTAGGAGTTCAAGACCAGCCTGGCCAACACAGTGAAACCCCATCTCTAATAAAAATTTAAAAATCAGTCGGGTGTGGTGGCAGGCACCAGTAGTCCCAGCTACTCGGGAGGCTGAGGCAGGAGAGTCACTTGAACCTAGCAGGCAGAGGGTGCAGTGAGCCAAGACCCCGCCATTGCACTCCAGCCTGTACGACAGAGCGAGACTTTGTCTTAAACAAAAAAATAAATAAATAAATAAAAGCAATCTCTTTAAAAGGTAAAGGGGATATCCTGCTCAAAACTCTGATTTCATTCAGAAAATCCAAAATCCTTACCATGACCCCAAATGCTCTGTGTGCTCTGGCCCCCATCTACCTCCCTGACATCAGCTTTTCACTCCATCCCCTGCTCCAGCCATGCTAGCCTCCTTGGTGCTCTGTAAACTTATCAAGCATGTTCCTACCTCAGGGCCTTGACACCCGCTATTCCCTTTGCCTGGACTGCTCCTCTGCAGACGTGGCGAAACCCCGTTTCTACTAAACATACAAAAATTAGCTCAGCGTGGTAGCACACAACTGTAATCCCAGCTACTGGGGAGGCAGAGGCAGGAGAATCGTTTGAACCTGAGAGGTGGAGGTCATAGTGAGCTGAGATCGCACCACTGCACTCCAGCCTGGGTGACAGAGTGAGACTCTGACTCAAAAAAAAAAAAAAACCCAAAGGCAGGACACAGTGGCTTACGCCTGTAATCTTAGCACTGTCGGAGGCCAAAGCAGGCAGATCACCTGAGGTCAACAGTTTGAGACCCGCCTGACCAACATGGTAAAATCCTCTCTCTACTAAAAATACAAAAAAATTAGCTGGGCATGGTGGCTGGAGCCTGCAATCCCAGCTACTCAGGAGGCTGAGGCAGGAGAATTGCTGGAATCTGGGAGGCAGAGGCCACAGTGAGCCGAGATCAATCGCACCACTGCCCTCCAGCCTGGGCAACAGACCCCCTCTCGAAACAACAACAACAACAAAAAAAACCGAAAAGTAGCAAGTACTTATCAACACCTAAATATATTAAACAGGTACAACATTCTTCTTTTTTTTTTTTTCTGGGACGGAGTGTTGCTCTGTCACCCAGGCTGTAGTGCAGTGGCGCGATCTCGGCTCACTGCAAGCTCCGCCTTCTGGGTTTAAGCGATTCTCCTGCCTCAGCCTCCCAAGTAGCTGGAATTACAGGCGCCTGCCACCATGCCCCGCCTAATCTGGCCAGGCGCGGTGGCTCACACCTGTAATCCCAGCACTTTGGGAGGCCAAGGTGGGCAGATCACAAAGTCAGGAGTTCGAGACCAGCCTGGCCAACATGGTGAAATCCCGTCTCTAATAAAAAATACAAAAATTAGACAGGCGTGATGGTGGGTGCCTGTAATCCCAGCTGTAATTGGGAGGCTGAGGCAGGAGAATCGCTTGAACCTGAGAGGTGAAGGTTGTAGTGAGCTGAGACCGCGCCACTGCACTCCAGCCTGGGAGACAGAGTGAGACTCTGTCTCAAAAAAAAAAAAAAAAAATTTAAGGTCTACAAAGCAGCACTGTTTTCTTCACGACTGTATGCCTTATACCTATCTCACAAAGCAGAGGCTCTTCAAAAAGGTTAAATACTAACAACAAGTTGTTAGTCTGGAGAGGATGCATAATAAATGGAACTCTCACAGGCTGCTGACGCAAGCATTGGCTGATACAACTCTAGAAAACTTTTTGACAGTAGCAACATCTACTAAAGCTGAACATATTTATACTGTATGTCCCTCCAATCCCACTCCTAAACATACACCCAACAAAAAGACATACATACATGGCCGGGCACAGGGGCTCACGCCTGTAATCCCAGCACTTTGGGAGGCCGAAGCGGGTGGATCATGAAGTCAGGAGATCGAGACCATCCTGGCTAACACAGTAAAACCCTGTCTCTACTAAAAATACAAAAAATTAGCCGGGGCGGTGGCAGGCACCTGTAGTCCCAACTACTCGGGAGGCTGAGGCAGGAGAAAGGCGTGAACCCGGGAGGCAAAGCTTGCAGTGATCGTGCCACTGCACTTCAGCCTGGGCAACACAGCGAGACTCTGTCTCAAAAAAAAAAAAAAAAAGACATACATATGTACATACAAGAATGTTCCTTGCAGCTTTATTCCTAATAGTCAAAAACTGAAACAATTAGAATATACATCAACAGCAGAATGGACCAACTGTTGTATATCATTGTAATAAAACTCTAGACAGAAATGAGAATGGACTATTACTACTAACACAAGAACATGTATCATTACTGTTGAGCAAAAGAAGCCAGATACGGAAGAATGCACATTATATGACTCTATATAAAGTTCAAAAAGAATAGAGCAAAACCAATGAATGGTAATAGAGGTTAGGATAGTGGTTACCCCTGGAAGAAGGAGGGACAGTGACTTGCAAATAAGGAGGTGGGCTTCTGAAATAGTTGCTGTTAACATATTCTTTTACTTTCTTTTTTTGTTGAGAAGGAGTCTCACTCTGTCGCCCAGGCTGGAGTGCAGTGGCCTGATCTTGGTTTGCTGCAACATTTGCCTCCCAGGTTCAAAGGGTTCTCCTGCCTCAGCCTCCCGAGAGGCTGGGATTAACAGGTGCACACCACCATGCCCAGCTAATTTTTGTTTTTTGAGACGGAGTCCCGCTCTGTCGCTGGGCTGGAGTGCAGTGGCGTGATCTCAGCTCACTGCAACCTCCCCCTACTGGGTTAAAGCGATTCTCCCGCCTCAGTCTCCCAAGTAGCTGGAACTACAGGTGCACGCCACCACGCCCAGCTAATCTTTGTATTTTTAGTAGAGACAGGGTTTCACATGTTGGCCTGGCTGGTCTCAAACTCCTGACCTCAAGTGATCTGCCTGCCTTGGCCTCCCAAAGTGCTGGGATTACAGGCGTAAGCCACTGTGCCCAGCCTTCTTTTTCTTGAGACAGGGTCTTGCTCTGTAGCCCAAACTGGAGTGCAGTGGCATGATCATGGCTCACTGCATCCTCAGAACTCCTGGGCTCAAGTGATCTTCCTACCTCAGCCTCCTGAGTAGCTGGGACTACAGGCATGCACCACTATGCCCTAATGTTTTATTTCTTGAACTGTATACATAGTAGCTACAAAGATATGATCACTTTGTAAAAATTCACTGAGTTGTACATTTATGATTTATGCATTTTGTCTGTTTAATAGAAAGTTTATGGCCGGGCGTGATGGCTCACACCTGTAATCCTTTTTGAAAGACAGTCTTTTTTCTGTTACTTTTCTCTTTACATAAACCTTTTTCTTTTTTTTTAAGAGTTTTGTTCAAACAGTGTGGTACTGGTACCAAAACAGATATATAGGCCAATGGAAAAGAACAGAGGCCTCAGAAACAACACCACACATCTACAACCATCTGATCTTTGACAAAACTGACAAAAACAAGAAATGGGGAAAGGATTCCCTATTTAATAAATGGTGCTGGGAAAACCGGCTAGCAATATGTAGAAAGCTGAAACTGGATCCCTTCCTTACACCTTACACAAAAACTAATTCAAGACGAATTAAAGACTTAAATGTTAGACCTAAAACCATAAAAACCCTAGAAGAAAACCTAGGCAATACCATTCAGGACATAGGTATGGGCAAGGACTTCATGACTAAAACACCAAAAGCAATGGCAACAAAAGCCAAAATTGACAAATGGGATCTAATTAAACTAAAGAGCTTCTGCAGAGCAAAAGAAACTACCATCAGAGTGAACAGGCAACCTACAGAATGGGAGAAAATTTCTGTAATCTACCCATCTGACAAAGGGCTAATATATCCAGAATCTGTTACAAAGAACTTAAACAAATTTATAAGAAAAAAAACAAACCACCCCATCAAAACGTGGGCGAAGGATGTGAACAGACACTTTTTCAAAAGAAGACATTTATGCAGCCGACAGATACATGAAAAAATGCTCATCATCACTGGTCATTAGAGAAATGCAAATCAAAACCACAATGAGATATCATCTCACACCAGTTAGAACAGCGATCATTAAAAAGTCAGGAAATGACAGATGCTGGAGAGGATGTGGAGAAACAGGAACGCTTTTACACTGTTGGTGGGAGTGTAAACTAGTTCAACCTTGTGGAAGACAGTGTGGCGATTCCTCAAGGATCTAGAACTAGAAATACCATTTGACCCAGTGATTCCATTACTGGGTATATACCCAAAGGATTATATATCATCCAACTATAAAGACATATGCACAGGTATGTTTACTGCAGCACTATTCACAATAGCAAAGACTTGGAACCAACCCAAATGTCCATCAATGATAGACTAGATTAAGAAAATGTGGCCGGGAGTGGTGGCTCACACCTGTAATCCCAGCACTTTGGGAGGCTGAGGCAGGCGGATCACGAGATCAACAGATCAAGACCATCCTGGCTAACACGTGAAACCCCGTCTCTACTAAAAATACAAAAAGAATTAGCTGGGCATGGTGGCAGGCACCTGTAGTCCCTGCTACAGGAAAATGGCATGAATCCAGGAGGCAGAGCTTACAGTGAGCTGAGATCATGGCACTGCATTCCAGCCTGGGCAGCAGAGCAAGACTCTGTCTCAAAAAAAAAAAAAAAAAAGAAAGAAAAAGAAAATGTGGCACATATACACCATGGAATATTATGCAGCCATAAAAAAGGATGAGTCCATGTCCTTTGCAGGGACATGGATGCAGCTGGAAACCATCATTCTGAGCAAACTATCACAAGGACACAAAACTAAACACTGCATGTTCTCACTCACAGGTGGGAGCTAAACAATGAGAACACTTGGACACAGGGCGGGGAACATCACACCCCAAGGCCTGTCGTGGGGTGGGGGACAGGGGGCAAGATAGCATTAGGAGAAATACCTAATGTAAATAAGTTAATGGGTACAGCAAACCAACATGATACATGTATACCTATGTAACAAACCTACACATTGTGCACATGTACCCTAGAACTTACATTTAAAAAAAAAAAAAAAAAAGAGTTAAAGAGTTTTGCTCTGTCACTCAGGCTGGACTGCAGTGGTGCAATCTCAGATCACTGCAAGCTCTGCCTCCCAGGTTCAAGGGATTCTCTTGCCCTAACCTCCCAAGTAGCTGGGATTACAGGCGCCCAACACCATGCTCAGCTATTTTTTGCATTTTTGGTAGAGGCGAGGTTTGACCCTGTTGGGCCAGGCTGGTCTCAAACTCCTGACCTCAAATGATCCACCCACCTCAGCCTCCCAAAGGGCTGGGATTACAGGCGTGAGCCACTGCGCCCGGCCAGGGCCTTTTCAAATATGGAAAATTTTAGACATCTGTTACTGACAGATTATTTCCCCAAAGGTTTTCTTTTAAAAACATCATTATTTAGGATAAGTTTAATAAAACCTGAAGCCTTGTTTTCCCCCTTAATCTTGGGATCTGAATCAGTCTGTCGTGTTCTTTTTATTTTTTGAGAGGGAGTCTCATTCTGTCGCCTAGGCTGGAGTGCAGTGGTGCAATCATGACTCACTGCAACTTCCACCTCCAGAGTTCAAGTGATTCTCCTACCTCAGCCTCCCAAGAAGCTAGGACTACAGGTGCACACCACCACGCCCAGCTAATTTTTGTAATTTTAGTAAATAAGGGATTTCACCATGTTGGCCAGGCTGGTCTCTAACTCCTGACATCAGGTGATCTGCCCACCTCAGCCTCCCAAAATCCTGGGATTACAGGTGTGAGCCACCGCACCCAGCCAAGTCTGGCACATTCTAATATTTAACTATAACTGTGAAGAGGCTTCACACGTAAATGACTGATCTGGCAAATGAATAAATGTACAAAGAGATCCTTTCTTTAAAACAAGTAAGTTTGGCTGGGCACGGTGGCTCACACCTGTAATCCCAGCACTTTGGGAGGCCGAGGTGGGTGGATCACGAGGTCAGGAGATCGAGACCATCCTGGCTAACATGGTGAAACGCCGTCTCTACTAAAAATACAAAAAATTAGCCGAGCATGGCGGTGGGCGCCTGTAGTCCCAGCTACTCAGGAGGCTGAGGCAGGAGAATGGCGTGAACCCGGGAGGCAGAGCTTACACTGAGCCGAGATCGTGCCACTGCACTCCAGCCTGGGCGACAGAGTGAGACTCCATCTCAAAATAAATTAATTAATTAATTTTAAAAAAAAGTAAGTTTGTGCTCCACATACGGCCAAACTCTCATACAATAAATTAACTCTTCAGCAGCCTCCAAGCTAAAAAGCTGAAGTCAAACCAATTAAGCCCTAATAGGATCCCAATTTCCTACTTCTGATAGCAGAAGTTTAAATAAACCCCTCTTGTCTTATAAATGCAGCCATAAAAAAGAATAAGATCACGTCCTTTGCAGCAGGGACATGGATGGAGCTGGAGGCCATTATCCTCAGCAAACTAACATGGGAAAAGAAAAGCAAGTACTGCATGTTTTCACTTACAAGTAGGAGCTAAATGATGAGAACACATAGACATATAAGAGGGGAACAAAACACACCAGAGTGGAGCCTATGGGAAGGTGGAGGGTGGGAGGAGGGAGAGGATCAGGAAAAATAACTAACAGGAACTAGGCTAATACCTGGGTGAGGAAATAATCTGTACAACAAACCCCCATGACACAAGTTTACCTATGTAACAAATCTGCACATGTAGCCCTCAACTTAAAAGCTAAAAAAAAAAAAAAAAATCCAAGTATAAAAACAAAGGCGGGCAGGGCGCAGTGGCTCACGCCTGTAGTCCCAGCACTTTGGGAGGCCAAAGTGGGTGGATCACTTGAGCCCAGGAGTTCGACACCAGCCTGAGCAACATGGTAAAATTCCATCTCTACCAAAAACACAAAAATTAGCCAGGTGTGGTGGCGCATGCCTGTACTCGGGAGGCTGACGCAGGAGAATTGCTTGAACCCAGGAGGCGGAGGTTGCAGTGGGCTGAGATTGCGCCACTCCAGCCTGGGCGACAGTGTGAGAGGCTATCAAACAAACAAAAACAACACAAAGGCAAAGGGACCTGGCCCCTGTCTCCTTCCTACTCTCATCTCCTGCTACTCTTTACCCAGCACTTCACACTTCAATAATACATAACTACTTTTAGTCCCCCTCATACTCATAAACCTGGCCCAACCTCAACTTCACCCATCTCCTACCCATTCTTCACTTGGGTCACACTTTGCTGATAGGAGTACAAAACCTGATATACCTCTCCAGAGGGTATTCTGGCAACATCTACCAAAATTACACAAATATGCAAACCCCTTAACCATAGCAATTCTACTTCTAGGAATTTATTCCACAGATCTATGAAAAGACAATTTCTACAAGGTTATGCAGCATTGTTTGCAATAGCAAAGGATTGAAAGGTAAATGTCCATCAGCAATAGGGGGAAAAATATGGTGCATTCATACAATGAAATACAATGCAAACTGAGGAAGTTCTTTATGTACTGACATTATATGGCCTACAGGAATGTATCGAAAGGGTCCAGAAAAAAATGGTAATGGTAGTTGCTTCCAGGAAGGGGAAAAGACTGGCTGGCGCAGAGGTGAGAGAAACTTCAATAAATATTATTTGTTCATTTCAAATGTTAAATTAGGTAAATATACAGCCAGTCCAAAAATTATTTATTTAAGTTGTTAGGAAAAACAGATATCTTTTTCTCTAAGAAGCCTTTTTTGAAACACAGCCACACATGCATACTTACACATAGGTCAGATGCCCATCCTTGGTGGGATGTTACTTGCCATTAACACTGCTTAGCATTTGGTACTGAAGCTATCAATCTATCTCCCTTACTGGACTACATAGTCCTCCAGGACATTAGAACTCTCTTTATGTCCCCCAGGATCTGATACAAGGAATTCAATAAATGTTTGTCAAAGTAAATATTTGAAATCAAGAATATCCTAGAAAATCAATAAATTTGCCGGGCACGGTGGCTCAAGCCTGTAATCCCAGCACTTTGGGAGGCCGAGATGGGCGGATCACGAGGCCGGGAGATCGAGACCATCCTGGCTAACAAGGTGAAACCCCGTCTCTACTAAAAATACAAAAAACTAGCCAGGCGAGGTGGCGGGCGCCTGTAGTCCCAGCTACTCGGGAGGCTGAGGCAGGAGAATGGCGTAAACCCGGGAGGCGGAGCTTGCAGTGAGCTGAGATCCGGCCACTGCACTCCAGCCCGGGCTACAGAGCAAGACTCCGTCACAAAAAAAAAAAAAAAGGAAAATCAATAAATTTTAGTCACCATAATGAGAATTCATTACAGCCCACCTTCTAGTATAATCAGCTGTTTGTCCTTCTAATAGAATACAAATATCAGGCCCTTAAATAAATGAAATATTGAATTTAACTAACAGGGTATAACACCAAGAAACTCAACTGGCAAGTAAGCTAAAATAATCCACAAAAAAGGGACATTCACATAATCAGAAATTGATTTTAGTACTCCAAATGGCTACTTACTAGTTAACAGTTTTTATGGACATTCTCCCCATCGACCACATCATTCCTCAGAGTCCAACATCCACAAAATTAGCATGAACTATTTAGAGACCTACAGAAAACTCACAGCCAGCCAAGCATTGCTGTCCACAGCTGCAGCTAAGTGCTCAGTGGCTCTGAGGCATGGATGGCATCCCATCTCCTTCCTCAGAAATTCCCTGCCTCCATTGATTGAATCAGAATCCTTGTTTCACTATTTCCCAACAGAACTCTCACTCAATGGCATCAACTACAAGAGGAAAAGATGGTTAATCACTATCTAAACTTAAAACATCCCTTTAAAAGTTTATTACAAGAGCTATCAACAAGCTGTTAGGGCACAGAAGGAAAACTGGAAAATCATTGAGGACAGGGACTGAATCTTACCTACCTTGGCAGGCCTATGGCACTTAGTGCAATCCCTGCATCTAATAGCTCCACAACACAGTTGTTAATGAATGGTTTCTCTTAGCGTAGGAAGGGGATTTTTATTTTATCTGCGTTAATTTTTTTCAATGTGTTCATGTATCACTCACATAAAACAAAGTAAATATGAAAAAAGAGGGGCCCTGGCCAGGTGCAGTGGCTCACGCCTGTAATCCCTGCACTTTGGAAGGCTGAGGTGGATCACCTGAGGTCAGGAGTTCGAGACCAGCCTGGCCAACATGGTGAAACCCAGTCTCAACTAAAAAATACAAAAATTAGCTGGGCATGGTGGCATGCATCTGTAATCCCAGCTATGTGGGAGGCTGAGGTAGGAGAATCACTTGAACCTGGGAGGTAGAGGATGCAGTGAGCCGAGATCACGCCATTGCACTCCAGTCTGGGCGACAATGAGACTGTCTCAAAAAAAAAAAAAAAAAAAAAAAAAAGAAAAGAGAAAAGAGGGGTCCTGTGTCTCTGTGTGTACTGCAGTAGCACTGGCCATTTTGCTATTCAGCTCTTGTATTAAATTGTTTCTCTTCTTTTTTGTATTAATTTATATTATTATTACTATTATTATTATCTTGTAGAGACAGGGTCTGTGTTGGCCCAGCATGGTCTCAATCTCTTGGACTCAAGCAATTTTCCCACCTTGGCCTCTACAAATGCTGGGATTATAGGCTTGAGCCACCACAGCCCCTTCTATTTCTTTCTTTCCTTTTTTTTTTTTTGAGACAGTCTCACTTTGTCCCCTAGGTTGGAGCGCAGTGTTGCAATTTCAGCTCACCACAACCTCCACCTTCTGGGTTCAAGCAATTTTCCTGCCTTAGCCTCCCTAGTAGCTAGGATTACAGGCATACGCAACCAGTCTGGCTAATTTTCTTTTTTTTTTTTTTTTTTTTTTTTTTTTGAGACGGAGTCTTGCTCTGTCACCCAGGCTGGAGTGCAGTGGCCGGATCTCGGCTCACTGCAAGCTCCGCCTCCCGGGTTCACGCCATTCTCCTGCCTCAGCCTCCCGAGTAGCTGGGACTACAGGCACCCGCCACCTCGCCCGGCTAGTTTTTTGTAATTTTTAGTAGAGACGGGGTTTCACCGTGTTAGCCAGGATGGTCTCGATCTCCTGACCT
>NC_037678.1:69235219-69251803 GCF_003255815.1 Theropithecus gelada
GGCCTTTTTTTTTTTTCTTTTTTTGAGACGGAGTCTCACTCTGTCACCCAGGCTGGAGTGCAGTGGCGCATCTCAGCTCACTGCAAGCTCCGCCTCCCGGGTTCACACCATTCTCCTGCCTCAGCCTCCCGAGTAGCTGGGACTACAGGCACCTGCCACCATGCCCAGCTAATTTTTTGTAGTTTTAGTAGAGACGGGATTTCACCATTTTAGCCATAATGGTCTCAATCTCCTGACCTCGTGATCCGCCGGCCTCGGCCTCCCAAAGTGCTGGGATTACAGGCGTGAGCCACTGCGCCCGGCCAGTCTGGCTAATTTTCATAGTTATAGTAGAGACGGGGTTTCCCCATGCTGGCCAGGCTGGTCTTGAACTCCTGATCTCAAGTGATCCATGCGCCTCAGCCTCCCGAAGTGTTGGGATTACAAACCTAAGCCACCACACCCGACCTCTTCCATTTCTTTCTATTTTTTTTTTTTTTTGAGACAGAGTTTCGCTCTTGTTGCCCAGACTAGAGTGCAATGGCACAATCTTGGCTCACCCCAACCTCCATCTCCCAGGTTCAAGCAATTTCTCCTGCCTCAGTCTCCCGAGTAGCTGGGATTACAGGCATGCACCACCACGCCTGACTAGTAGAGACTATTTTTAGTAGAGACAGGGTTTCTCCATGTTGAGGCTAGTCTCGAACTCCTGACCTCAGGTGATTTGCCCACTTCGGCCTCCCAAAGTGCTGGGATTACAGGCGTGAGCCACGGTGCCTGGCCAACCCCTTCTATTTCTATTCAACCTTTTTTTTTCTGCAAACTTGTTCCCATAAACAACTATGGAAACCACTACAAATGGAGAGTACTATAAAATTAATTATGAGGTAACATACAGTGTTCAAAACATCCTTTAACAGTCCCTCAACTGATTCTCACCTTTTCAAGTACACAGGTGAGGGATGGCTATCCCATTTCACAAAAGATGAAATTAACTCAAAATCCAAATATGAATTGTTCAAGACTGCACTGCTTATGAATTGGATATAAAAGAAACGATTAGAATGACACCCATATCTTCCTCTATTACACCTCTACTTAAAACAGAGACAGAATGTCCCCTCACAGCTCCAAATCCAAAAAGTCATACTCTCACATTCTAGCCGTGTGACAGAGAGTAAATCACCTGATTACTGGAACCAATCTCCTTATACAAGTTAAGAGGATGAAGACACTACTAGATACCTTACTTAATTGCTATAAAAATTAGATATGTGGGCCAGGCGCGGTGGCTTCCGCCTGTAATCCCAGCACTTTGAGAGGCCGAGACGGGCAGATCACGAGGTCAGGAGATCGAGACCATTCTGGCTAACATGGTGAAACCCCGTCTCTACTAAAAATACAAAAAAATTAGCCAGGCATAGTGGCAGGAGCCTGTAGTCCCAGCTACTCGGGAGGCTGAGGCAGAAGAATGGCGTGAACCCAGGAGGCGGAGCTTGCAGTGAGCCGAGATGGCGCCACCGCACTCTAGCCTGGGCGACTGAGCAAGACTCCGTCTCAAAAAAAAAAAAAAAAATTAGATACGTGAAAATTGTTCTGATACACAAACGGTAGTTACTATTATTTCTGCAAATGATGTGTAAATAAGAACTGCACTAATCCCAACAGAGTATAAATAGCAAGGGACCCTACATTCTTCTAAAGCAAGTAACAGAGAGTATTCCTTTCATTGCAGAAATGAGATGACCAAAATTGATTTCGCCCAGATACAGTGCTTCCTTAATAGTTAATTCTGAAACAAAACAAAAATAACCAACAAGAAAGTGAAACTGTCATACATTACTGGTGGAAATGCAAAATGATATGGTATAGCCATTTTGGAAAACACTTTGGCAGTTTCTAAAAAAGTTAAGTATAGGTCAGGCGTTGTGGCTCACACCGTTAATCCCAGCACTTTTGGAGGCCAAGGTGGGTGGATCACCTGAGGTCAGGAGTTCGAGACCAGTCTGACCAATATGGTGAAACCCCATCTCTACTAAAAATACAAAAATTAGCCACAGGTGGTGGTGCACACCTGTAATCCCAGCTACTCAGTAGGCTGAGGCAGGAGAATTTGCTCAGGAGGCAGAGGTTGCCGTGAGCCATGCCACTGCATTCCAGCCTAAGTGACAGAGCAAGACTCCATCTTAAAAAAAAAAAAAAAGTTAAATATGAAATTACCATAGAACCGCCGGGCGCGGTGGCTCAAGCCTGTAATCCCAGCACTTTGGGAGGCCGAGACGGGCGGATCACGAGGTCAGGAGATCGAGACCATCCTGGCTAACATGGTGAAACCCCGTCTCTACTGAAAAATACAAAAAACTAGCCGGGCGCGGTGGCGGGCGCCTGTAGTCCCAGCTACTCAGGAGGCTGAGGCAGGAGAATGGCGGGAACCCGGGAGGCGGAGCTTGCAGTGAACAGAGATCCGGCCACTGCACTCCAGCCTGGGCGGCAGAGCGAGACTCCGTCTCAAAAAAAAAAAAAAAAAGAAATTACCATAGAACCCAGCAATCCCATGCCTAGGTATTTATCCAAGAGAGATAAAAACATATGTCCACATGCAGAACTGTGTATGAATATTTAAAGCTTTATTCATAATCATCAAAATGGGAAAAAATTCAAATGTCCATAACATAATGTGACTCAGCAATAAAAAGGAATAAACTACAGATACATGACACAACGTGGATGAATCTCAAAAGCATTATGGTAAGTGAAACACATCAGACACAAAGGTTACATACTGTATGATTCTATGTATATGACATTACAGAAAAGAAAAAGTAGAGAAACAAGCAAACAAAAACCCCCAAAAAACTATGAGTGACAAAATCCAGTATAAACTAGTAGCTTCCAAGGACTAGGTAAGAAGAGGTGTGAGAAAACTTATGGAAAGAATGAACATTATCTCTCTCTGGATTGATTGATGATCACAACTGCATACTAATAATATAAAACTAATAGAACTATGCCCTGAGAAAGAGCAAGTTTTTTTCTCTACCCAGTGACAAAAAAAAAAAAAAAAGTAAATTTGATTGTATATAAATTACACTCAGCCACTCACAGTGGCATATGCCTGAATCCCAGTACTTTGCAAGATCGAGGCAGGAGGTTCGCTTGGGCCAGGAGTTCGAGACCAGCCTGGGCAACATAGTAAGACCCTGTCACAAACAAAAAATTTAAAAAGAATTTCAAGTTATTGTAAGACTCTGCCAAGACAGAAGCATCAAGAAAAAGAGATAAATAAATAAATCATACAAAATGAATATTTTTCACTGTATCTAGTTTTATACAATAAATTTTTTCCTAAAAATACATACAAAATGGCCAGATGCGGTGGCTCACGTCTGTAATCCCAGCACTTTGGGAGGCCGAGGAAGGCGGATCACGAGGTCAGGAGTTCAAGACCAGCCTGGCCAATATGGCTAAACTCCGTCTCTACTAAAAACACAAAAATTAGCCAGACATGGTGGCGGGCGCCTCAAGTCCCAGCTATTCGGGAGGCTGAGGCAGGAGAATCGCTTAAACCCAGGAGGTGGATGTTGCAGTGAGCCGAGATCAAGCCACTGCACTCCAGCCTGGGTGACAGAGCGAGACTCCGTCTCAAAAAAAAAAAAAAAAAAAAGAAAGAAATTTAGATATATATATTTTGATATGTGTATATATGTACGTGTGTGTATGTATTTCCTAGCTCTGTCCATTAAGAGGTTCTAAAAAACAATACTCCAATAGCAATGAGCACACACAGCACCTAAATTTTGATTTCTAAATAATTTTCTCCACTGAAAGGAATTAGGAGAGAAACAGTTTGGAGAAATGGCCGATTCCAAGAAGAGGGTAAGAAGAGCAGAAGCTAAGCCTACAACACCTTTTTTGTGTGTCAAAAAAAGCAGTTAAAAAATGTGGAAACGCCGGGCGCGGTGGCTCACGCCTGTAATCCCAGCACTTTGGGAGGCCGAGGCGGGCGGATCACAAGGTCAGGAGATCGAGACCACAGTGAAACCCCGTCTCTACTAAAAATACAAAAAATTAGCCGGGCGCGGTGGTGGGCGCCTGTAGTCCCAGCTACTCAGGAGGCTGAGGCAGGAGAATGGCGTGAACCCAGGAGGCGGAGCTTGCAGTGAGCCGAGATCGCGCCACTGCACTCCAGCCTGGGCGACAGCGCGAGACTCCGTCTCAAAAAAAAAAAAAAAAAATGTGGAAACGTGTCAAAACGACACAAAAGCCAGCTTGAAGGGGATCTCACTGGCCAAATCTGAACAACGTGAACACAACAAATAATGACAGTAACAGATTATTAAAATAAGAATCCATAAATCCATATTAATATATATAAAGATAAGAGGCCGGGCGCGGTGGCTCAAGCCTGTAATCCCAGCACTTTGGGAGGCCGAGACGGGCGGATCACGAGGTCAGGAGATCGAGACCATCCTGGCTAACCCGGTGAAACCCCGTCTCTACTAAAAAATACAAAAAACTAGCCGGGCGAGGTGGTGGGCGCCTGTAGTCCCAGCTACTCGGGAGGCTGAGGCAGGAGAATGGCATAAACCCGGGAGGCGGAGCTTGCAGTGAGCTGAGATCCGGTCACTGCACTCCAGCCTGGGCGACAGAGCGAGACTCCGTCTCAAAAAAAAAAAAAAAAAAAAAAAAAAAGATAAGAAAATGTTCTGCAGAAGAATATTAACTAATAAGTAAGGAAGGATTGATAGAAACAACAACAAAAATTAGCTGACATGTGTCTATAATCCCAGCTACTGCCCCATAAGGTGGCTCCCGCCTGTGATCCCAGTACTTTTGGAGCTTGAGGTGGGAGAATAACTTGAGCCCAGGAGTTTGAGATCAGCCTGGGTAACAAAGTGAGACCCATCTCTACAAAATAAAAAATTAAATAAAATTTTATAATTAGGTCAGGCACAGTGGCTCATGCCTGTAATCCCAGCACTTTGTGAGGCTGACGCAGGCAAATCACCTGAGGTCAGGAGTTCCAGACTAGCCTGGCCAACATTGTGAAACCCCATCTCTACTAAAAATACTAAAAATTAGCCGGGTGTGGTGGTACATGCCTGTAATCCGAGCTACTAGGGAGGCTGCAGCAATAGAATCGCTTGAACCTGAGAGGCAGAGGTTGCAGTGAACTGCGATTGTGCCACTGCACTCCAGCCTGGGTGACAGAGTGAAACTCCGTCTCAAAAAAAAAAAACAAACAGGCCGGGCGCGGTGGCTCACACCTATAATCCCAGCACTTTGGGAGGCTGAGGCGGGCAGATCACAAGGTCAGGAGATCGAGACCGTCCTGGCTAACATGGTGAAACCCCATCTTTACTAAAAATACAAAAAATTAGCCGGGCACGGTAGCGCGCGCCTGTAGTCCCAGCTACTTGGGAGGCTGAGGCAGGAGAATCACTTTAATCTGGGAGGTGGAGGTTGCAGTGAGCCGAGATAGTGCCACTGCACTACAGCCTGGGTGACAGAGCGAGACTTCGTATCAAAACAAAAACAAAAACAAAAACCAAACAAACAAACAAAAAAAACTTTATGTTTAGTAGAGCATGGTGGCACGTACCTCTGGTCCCATCTACTTGGGAGGCTGAGGCAGGAGGATACTTGAATATGTTTGTTTTTCTAAAGCACCTTGTAGTATTATATTTATAGATGTCATATATTTAAGGGCTGGCCGGCCGCAGTGGCTCACGCCTGTAATTCAAACACTTTGGGAAGCTGAGGCAGGCACATCACAAGGTCAGGAAATCAAGACCATCCTGGCCAACATAGTGAAACCCGTCTCTACTAAAAATACAAAAATTAGCTGAGTGTGGTGGCACATGTCTGTAATCCCAGGTACTGAGGAGGCTGCAGGAGGAGAATCACTTAAACCAGGGAGGCGGAGGTTGTAGTGAGCCGAGATCACACCACTGCACTCCAGCCTGGTGACAGAGTGAGACTCTGTCTCAAAAAAAAAAAAAAAAAAAAAAAAAAGAAGGGCTAAGAATATAGCTTCAATTACTTAGCCAGACCAACTTAACAAGGGAAAATTAATGGGAAGCTTAATTTAAGCAATTGGCTGGGGAATGCAAGAGCTAAAACCATCACCTCTCCCGGTACTTTTCCCTCACCATTCTGAATTTCCCTCATCTCAGCTACTTCTACCTTTAGTCCCAGACATAAAGACAGTTTAGCTCTAGGGATATAAAGCCAAAATGAATAAATCTGTGTTGTTTAAAAGTCTGTTCTCATGTGGCTTTGAAAAATTAAAAGCAGGCATGACCTCTGCATGGAGATGGCTAAATTAACAAAGAAATAAGGGAAACATTTGTAAGAGAGGAAAAGGTCAAAGTAGTGTATCAAGGGAGCTGTGCTATGCCTGATATTAACATTTCACTGGAGCTGCTACAGAGGTCAGATTACATATTTGTCACCATCAGCTAATTTGATTGAAAGGTCTAGCCAACTCCAAAGCTATAAATTCAGACAGAAGGAAACCAAGCTCTGGGTTGTTCTGAATTTGTATTTCGATTTCTGCATTTAATTACAACACAAAATAGGAGGGTAAAATCAAACCTTAAAGAGCCACATTGCAAAGTAAAGCTTCATTGCATAGTCTATACTATATTTGATTATCCATATTTGACAGCTCCTCATCGAGCCATGCAAAATTAGCATGGACATTTCTTGGGCTTTTAATGTTCACTGCCATCATCTGCTTCACTGCTAAGATCAGGAAACATATGGGATGAATTGTTAAAGACTGCTGAGAGTTTCTGTTGCCTTTTTAAATTCATCTCTAAGGCCAACTTAGGATACCCCGAACAAGGTCTCGTATAGCTGTCTTTAAATCATATCCCACTTATTTGGACTTTCTTTGAGACAGAGTCTTGCTCTGTCGCCCAGGCTGGAGTGTAGTGGCACAATCTTGGCTCACTATAACCTCTGCCTCCCAGGTTCAAGTGATTCTCCCACCTCAGCCTCCCAAGCAGCTGGGATTACACGCATGCGCCACCATGGCTGGCTAATTTTGTATTTTTATTTTTATTTTTTATTTATTTATTTTTTTTTTTTGAGACGGAGTCTCGCTCTGTCGCCCGGGCTGGAGTGCCGGACTGGAGTGCAGTGGCCGGATCTCAGCTCACTGCAAGCTCCGCCTCCCGGGTTTACACCATTCTCCTGCCTCAGCCTCCCGAGGAGCTGGGACTACAGGCGCCCGCCACCTCGCCCGGCTAGTTTTTTGTATTTTTTAGTAGAGACGGGGTTTCTCCGTGTTAGCCAGGATTAGCCAGGATGGTCTCGATCTCCTGAGCTCGTGATCCGCCCGTCTCGGCCTCCCAAAGTGCTGGGATTACAGGCTTGAGCCACCGCGCCCGGCCAGAATTTTGTATTTTTATTAGAGACAGGGTTTCTCCATGTTGGTCAGGCTGGTCTCGAGCTCCCGACCTCAGCTGATCCGCCATCCTCAGCCTCCCAAAGTGTTTGAATTACAGACGTGAGCCATCGCACCCAACCTGGACTTTTTTAAAATAAGAGTTGTTAACGAAAGAAAGTTGAAGAAAGATTATGGGAAATCAATTATCTTCAGGAAGCTCTGGGCTCCTCTAGAACACATGTCTAAAAACCCCTAGTCTAGCAAAAAGAAGCCATGCGATAGAGGGTTTTTAAAAAAGTGGGTTTTTAACTGGGTGTGGTGGCTCACGCCTGTAATCCCAGCACTTTGGGAGGCAGAGGCAGGTAGATCACAAGGTCAGGAGTTCAAGACCAGCCTGGCCAAGATGGTGAAACCCCATCTTTACTAAAAATGCAAAAATTAGCCAGGCATGGTGGCGGGCGCCTGTAGTCCCAGTTGCTCGAGAGGCTGAGGCAGAGAACTGCTTGAACCCGGGAGGTGGAGGTTTCAGTGAGCAGAGATCACACCACTGTACTCAGCCTGGGAAACAGAGACTGTCTCAAAAAAAAAAAAAAAAAAAAAGGGTTTTTGGACACTCAATGTATAATGAATGAACTTGACACCAAGATTAAACTAGTTAGGAAGAGTGAATCTACTACTTATTAACTGTGTGATCTTGGACAATTAAATTCTCTCTTATTTCTTTTTCATTTTTATTTTTTTTCTGAGATGGAGTCTCGCTCTGTCGCCCAGGATTTATCAGTAAAACAGAGATACTCTCTTCTAAGTTTGATCTATAATTAAATGAGATGATTGATATACATAAAAAATGCCCAGCAGAAAATCTAGCTAAGACTTTTTCCTAAAAGAATTCAACTATACTTAAAGTCATACTCAGCTGACATATCTGCTTATTGACTCATTTCAAAAGTTCAAGTTATGGTACCCCAGCCTCTAAAATTTCAGATAGCCTCAAGGCCCTCAAGGGGCCAGAGACAGAAACCAGAGACAGAAGCAAAAAGCTACTTAACCAGCCTTAATAAAATCCAGAAACAGGGTCTGTCACATGTACAAACACTAGTTCATGTCACACATGTAAACTATTAGTACAGCATTATGAGATCCCTTCCTTGGTAATCTTACCAAAGCGTAAACAGTAACTAGGGTGATTCTTCCTCATTAGCCTCCAAGCTTTCAGGAATTTGAAGTAAATCTTTACAAAAGAATGGTCACTTTCTATGAGATTCAAAACAATACTCTAAAACTAAGGAATGAGAACAAAACTGGCAGGTGAGAAACCTTACTTCCCCACCTCTTCCTCCTATTTTCATTACCCTGGAAGAGGTGTGAACTTAGTGAATTAACTCACCTTGATCTCAGTGCTGTACTCATTCATTAAGCACTATCATTTAAACCATTCTTCCTGCCTAAAAGTCTAGACTCACATAACCTATACAACATTTAACACTTGAGAACAAGCTTAAAGTCAATCTCTCTGCTTATCTGCTTATTATTTTTTTTTTCTTTCTAGACGGAATTTCACTCTTTTGCCCAGGCTGGAATGAAGTGGCGTGATCTCAGCTCACTGTAACTTTCCGCCCCCTGGGTTTAAGCGATTCTCCTGCCTCAGCCTCCTGAGTAGCTGGGATGACAGGCACCCGCCACCACACCTGACTAATTTTTGTATTTTTAGAAGAGACGAGGTTTTGCCATGTTGGCCAGGCTGGCCTCGAACTCCTGACCTGAGGTGATCCACCCGCCTTAGCCTCCCAAAGTGCTGGGGTTATAGGTGTGAGCCACTGCGCCTGGTCATCATTATTTTTTATTATTTTGAGACAGGGTCTCTCACTGTCACCCAGGCTGGAGTGCAGTGGCACTATCACTGCAGCTTCCACTACTTGGGCTCAAGTGATCCTCCCACCTCAGCCTTCTGAGTAACTAGGACTACAGCTGAGTGGCACCACCATCACTGCCGACCTCTCTGCTGTCTGAATCTGTATATAAGAAAACTAGGCCGGGGTGGGCGCGGTGGCTCACGCCTGTACTCCCAGCACTTTGGGAGGCCGAGGAAGGTGGATCACCTGAGGTCAGGGGTTCGAGACCAGACTGGCCAACACGGTGAAATCCCATCTCCACTAAAAATACAAAAATTAGGCCGGGCGCAGTGGCTCACACTTGTAATCCTAGCACTTTGGGAGGCTGAGGCAGGCAGATCACGAGGTCAGGAGACCGAGACCACAGTGAAACCCTGTCTCTACTAAAAATACAAAAAATTAGCTGGGCGTGATGGCGGGTGCCTGTAGTCCCAGCTACTTGGAAGAGGCTGAGGCAGGAGAATGGCATGAATCCAGGAAGCGGAGCTTGCAGTGAGCCTAGATCACGCCACTGCACTCCAGCTTGGGCGACAAAGCGAAACTCCGTCTCCAAAAAAAAAAAAAAACACTTCAAAAATTAGCCAGGCGTGGTGGCACACACCTGTAAACCCAGCGACTTGGGAAGCTGAGGCAGGAGAATCGCTAGAACCTGGGAGGCAGCGGTTGCAGTGAGCCGAGATTGCGCCACTGCACTCCAGCCTGGGAAACAAAAGGGAAACTCCATCTCAAAAAAAAAAAAAAAAGAAAGTTAACTAGGCCAGGCGCGGTGGCTCATGCCTATAATCCCAGCATGCTGGGAGGCCGAGGCACGTGGATCACTTGAGCCCAGGAGTTCTAGACCAGCCTGGGCAACATGAAGAAACCCTGCCTCTACCAAAAATGCAAAAGTGGGTCTCATAACCTGGTCTCAAAATTAATATATAAACAAAAATTTTAAAACTACAATAAGATAAAAAGAAAACTAACTGGTTCCAAACTAGGATAAACTTACTCAAAAGTCAAAAAAGGACTGGACTCAATGGCTCACGTCTGCAATCCCAGCATTTTGGAAGGCCAAGGCAGAAGAATCGTTGGAACCCAGTAATTAGAGACCAGCATGGGAAATACAGCAAGATCCTGTCTCTATAAAAAAATAAAAATAAACTGGGTGTGGTAGTTCACGCCTGTAATCCCAGCACTTTGGGAGGCCAAGGTGGACAGATCACGAGGTCAAGTGATCGAGACCAGCCTGGCCAACATGGTGAAACCCCATGTCTATTAAAAATACAAAAATTAGCTGGGCATGGTGGCATACGCCTGTAGTCCCAGCTACTCAGGAGGCTAAGGCAGGAGAATCGATTGAACCTGTGAGGCAGAGTTTGTAGTGAGCCCAGATCACACCACTGCACTCCAGCCTAGCAACAAGAGTGAAACCCTGTCTCCAAAAAAAAAATATATATATATATATACACACACACACACAAACATACACACATACATACACGCTTCAAACACAGTCATGGTCCCAGCAGGAAACATGGCATACTCCAGTAAGGTTAATTCAAGGAGGGTTTAATAATGGAACTAGAAAAATATGTGAGCAGGGTACAAGATAATCACAAGGGATAGCTGTAATACCTTGGGACTAATGAGAGCATCTCTAGATCTCTAGGCCCAACGAACAAAGGGAACAAAAACTTTCCAAACCTACATGGACAGTGTCACATAGAGAGGACCACATTCTTTTTTTTTTTTTTGGAGACAGGGTTTCGCTTTTGTCACCCAGGCTGGAGTGCAATGGCGCAAAATCTGCTCACCGTAACCTCCGCCTCCCAGGTTCAAGCAATTCTCCTGCCTCAGCCTCCTGAGTAGCTGGGACTACAGGCATGCGCCACCATGCCCAGCTAATTTTGTATTTTTAGTAGAGACGTGGTTTCTCCATTTTGGTCAGGCTGGTCTTAAACTACCGATCTCAGGTGATCTGCCCAACTTGGCCTCCCAAAGTGCTGGGATTACAGGCATGAGCCACCGCACCCAGCCGAGAGGACCACATTTAGAGGAGTAGTGACCTTCAATCTAGGGACAGAGTCAGCTAAGGGCAACACCCACAAGACCGGGACAGGAAAATAAATGTCATAACCTCAAAGGGGAAGGAAGCTCATTGATGTAGTCCATGTAGGTAAGTCAGCTTCCCAGGGCACAGGATAGGGTGAGAAAGGATGTAAAGTAGACCTAGAAGAGCAAACGAAATGTACAAGTCTTTCTGGTGCACTTTCCGATCTCTTCTGTAATCCTAATGGATAAGTGCCAGATAAGGAAAGGGATACTCAACACAATCATTCTCACCCCTTTTGAATAGTCATGCACAGGTCCTATCTACTACAAAACATTTGTAACCGAGTTTTTCACTAGTAAATATGGTCATTTACCATTCCACTTGTAACTGTAACTGTTTAGACTTTCTTGAAGGTCCAATACACCTTTCTCAACACTAATGAACTTCCCACTTACCTTGCTAGGCAAAATAAAATTACAAAAATGCAAACATTGTCATAACACTCAAGGAGTTTATATTTCAGAAGCTTATATTCTTAGATAACTAAGAAGGCAGAATGAGGTACATGCCACAGAGAGAAGGAAAGGCCTGTGGTACTGTGAAAAGTTCTGGAACAGGCTTCTTTGCCATCTGGCCCCTGTCAGGAACAACTCCAGCCAGAATTCACTATTAACAAGGTATACAAGTTTCAATCAGGTTCCCTGTAGGTCCAGATCTGATGAACTACTCAACAAGCCCTCAACTACCTTCAGCCAGTAGAGTTCACCCTTCCTCCTCCTGGGAAAAGCCTCCCTTCTCCTTTAAAGCTTGGTTCAAATGTCACCCCCGAAGCTGGACCTTACCTGGACTCTCAAGGAACAATTAGTTATGCCTCCTCTGCCTTCGCAAAGGCCTTATGCTTAAAGCACTTAAAGCATTTTATCATTACCTGTTGACTTGTGCAGGGCCCTCCTAGACTGAGACCTTAAGTCAGATGGTATACCCTCAGCCACTAACAACCACCAGAACAGAATGTGTCAAGCACAGTTTTAAGTAATTTACATATATTAACATATATTAAGCATCATAATAAACCTGCAAATGGGGTAGAAATTTTATCTCCGTTTTTCAGATGAGGAAAATGACATGCACAAGAAGGTTAAGTAATGAGCCTAAAGTCTCAAAACTTGTTAGGATTGGTCCCCAGGATTTTAACCTCAACACAACTCTAGAATTAAATTTCAAAAGTTTAGAATTTCAATTTTAACCATTACATTTTATTTTATTTTTTTTGAGACAGAGTCTTGCTGCGTTACCCAGGCTGGAGTGCAGTGGCGTGATCTTGGTGCACTGCAACCTCCGCAGTTTCTTTCAAGCAATTCTCCTGCCTCAGCCTCCCAAGTAGCTGGGACTACAAGAACACGCCACCACGCCTGGCTAATTTTTTTGTATTTCTAGTAGAGATGGGGTTTCACAATGTTGGCCAGCCTGGTCTTGAACTCCTGACCTCGTGATCCGCCTACCTCAGCCTCCCAAAGTGCTGGGATTACAGGCATGAGCCACCATGGCCGGGTTTTTTTGTTTTTTGTTTTTGAAATGGAGTTTTGCTCTTGTTGCCCAGGCTGGAGTGCAATGGTGGGATCTCAGCTCACGGCCACCTCTGCCTCCTGGCTTCAAGCTATTCTCCTGCCTCAGCTTCCTGAGTAGCGGGTACTACAGGCCCCTGCCACCACAGCCAGCTTCTTTTTGTATTTGTAGTAGAGATGGGGTTTCACCATGTTGGCCAGGCTGGTCTCAAACTCCTAACCTCAGACAATCTGCCCACCTCAGCCTTCCAAATGCTGGGATTACAGGCGTGAGTCACCGTGCCCAGCCATTACATTTCACTTCTACCAAATAAGCTAGATTTTCATCAGAGCAATAAACCTAATGGATTGAGAAGGTACTACTACAAGATCAATGATCTCCACCCCAAGAGGTATTGTTAAATTTCACCACTGGGTGTGGAAAGACAATATTGGAACTGCAACTTTCATTTAGTTTAGCTCATCCTTCTGTAAAATGTCTATTTTTGTATGTTATAAAACATGTGGTGGCTCACGCCCGTAGTCCCAGCTACTTGGGAGGCTGAGACAGAAGAATAGCTTGAACCCAGGAGGCAGAGGTTGCAGTGAGCCGAGATCACGTCCCTGCACTCCAGTCTGGGCGATAGAGCAAGATTCCGTCTCAAAAAAAAAAAAAAAAGTCCTTTCATTTTACAGAGACACTGCACCTTTGCAGGCCTAGAAGTCTAATCACTATCTGCCTCTTTAGTTGGAAATTTCATGAGGAATGGATCAAACCATCAAAAGCAGTAACTGTAAGCTGGGTGTATCTACTTTTTTTTTTTTTTTGAGACGGAGTCTCGCTCTGCCGCCCAGGCTGGAGTGCAGTGGCCGGATCTCAGCTCACTGCAAGCTCCGCCTCCCGGGTTCACGCCATTCTCCTGCCTCAGCCTCCCGAGTAGCTGGGACTACAGGCGCCCGCCACCTCGCCCGGCTAGTTTTCTGTATTTTTTAGTAGAGACGGGGTTTCACCGTGTCGGCCAGGATGGTCTCGATCTCCTGACCTCGTGATCCGCCCGTCTCGGCCTCCCAAAGTGCTGGGATTACAGGCTTGAGCCACCGCGCCCGGCCTGTATCTACTTTTTCTATCTTCAATCCAACATTTAATGGATGCAAAAAAAAAAAGGCTTAAAGCCTCCCTTTCACGTGTTTAAGGACATCAGCTCTGAGACTAGTACTCAGAGTACCTTCTGTTACTCAGTTTCATCCTCTGCAAAATGGGCATCCTCAAATAATGTCTTACTTAGGATGTCACCAAGATTAAACAATAAAAAAATATGCAAAATATGTTTATCTGTTTCCTCATTTACTATGTCTCTCCCCTCTCCTAACTAAACTCAAAACCCCAGTTCAGTCTATCTTGTTTATTGTTGTATTCCCAGGGCCTGGAATGGTATTTTTAAACTTACTATAATAGATGATTTAATAAATATTAAGTGAATAGAATGCAAAATGGTGCTCAAAAAAATGTTGGCTATTATAATTACAGTAATGACAAACAATTAAAATTTTATTGTTCTTATTCAGAGAAGCCACCTTTCCCCCAAGGATCTCACACATCGAGGAACACTAAATAAATGCTGGAATGGCTAAATGGAAGTAAGAATAACAATTAGATCATGGAACAGGACTAACAGACAACAAAATGAAATCTTAAATACACGGCTGGAGCCTAATTTCGGACTTCTCCGAGTGCGGTGCACACTGGATCAGATTAATAAAAGATGATTACAATAATGACAGTTTTCACAATTGTGCGTGCGCCAGCGTCGGTGTCAAGCGTTTTACTGGCCTCACGAAACCCAAGAACCCTGGGGGAGGGAGGGAACCCGCTCCACACTCCCATTTTGCAGATGGGGGAACTGAGGCACCGGGAGAGAGAGCCAAGGTCACTACCTGTAAATGGGGAAGCCTGGATGTAAACCCAGGCAGCCAACCCCTGAGCCTGCGCTCAAACAGGCCCTCTGAGGGGCCATTCTCTTCTACTCCAACCCTCAACATCGGGCGGGTGTAGTATTTCCCTCAAGAGCCGGACTTCGCGGCCCCAGCGCCGGGAGAACAAAATGATTCTGGTCTGCAGGCAAGTCCCATGGACGCCGGCCCGGCCTAGGCTCCGAGGCCGAGGGCCCCAGTTTCCCTCACACCGTGAACCCCGAGCTCTTCGGGCGGCGCAGGAAGCGACGGGGTGGCCTCAGGAGCCCGGGAAGGCCCGCCCCGCTGCATGACCTTGGATCCGCCGCCCCACTTCAGGCCTCAGTTTCCACTCCCGGCCTCGCGCCCGAGGCACTCGGAATCACCGCGCTTCTGGAGCCGCAGGCCCTCACACGCCCCCCTCGGCCGCCCGCATTCACGCCCCACTTACGCTGGAAGGCGGCCGCTCCAGGGACGCCTACCATCGCCGAGTGCCGCCACCGCGCGCCGCCCGCCTCGACCCGCGACACGGGTCCCTCGCAGGCACCGCCCGCCTCGACCCGCGGCCGGGGTCCCTCGCAGGCGTCGCCGCGAGATCTGCAGCCGCCGAGCTAACCAGACACTACCACCGCTGCTGTCGCCGCCGCCGCCGCCGTTAGGCCGCGCGCCGCCCCGCCCCCGACTGGCCCCGCCCCGCCCGCCGGGCACGCCCCCGCCGCGCGCTCTCGCCGCCAGGCCAACGCACGCGGAAGCCCGGCCCTAAGACCAGCTCCCATTAAGCCCCGCCCCCTAACCTGACCCGCCCCTTCCGCGGGAACCGACCGCCGAATCCCGACGCAGCCTGCTTCTCAGACCTGCCCCCTCGGCGTCACGCGCGCCCGTCACGCGCACGGCCCACTTTCTAGCTCCAGGCTTCCCGGTGTGGGCAGGGTAGCGGCCCAGGCTCGGGGGCGGAGTCCTAGAGGGAGGGATTACAATGAGTGGCAACGTCTCACCTGAGTTCTCCAGGTACAGGCCTGATGGCTTTTGCGCATGCCTTTGAGCGAGCCAAAGTGTTTTTGGCTTAAAGTGTTCTAAGTGCTAAAATTTCATCATCATAATATTAATAACTGTTGGCCGGGCGCGGTGGCCCACGCCTGTTATCCTAGCATTTTGGGAGGCTAAGAAAGGAGAATCACTTGAGCTCGGGAATTTGAGACTAGCGTCTCTATTAAAATAAATAAATAAATAAAAATAAAAAATAGGCCGGGCACGGTGGCTCAGGCCTATAATCCTAACACTTTGGGAGGCCGAGGAGGGTGGATTACCTGAGGTCAGAACTTCGAGACTAGCCTGGCCAAACGCTGTCTCTACTAAAAATACAAAAATTAGGGCCGGGCGCGGTGGTTCAAGCCTGTAATCTTAGCACTTTGGGAGGATCACGAGGTTAGGAGTTTGAAGACCAGTATGGCCGATAAGGTGAAACCCCATCTCTACTAAAAAAAAAAAAAAAAGGCCGGGCGCGGTGGCTCAAGCCTGTAATCCCAGCACTTTGGGAGGCCGAGACGGGCGGATCACGAGGTCAGGAGATCGAGACCATCCTGGCTAACCTGGTGAAACTCCGTCTCTACTAAAAAGTACAAAAAACCAGCCGGGCGAGGTGGCGGGCGCCTGTAGTCTCAGCTACTCGGGAGGCTGAGGCAGGAGAATGGCGTAAACCCGGGAGGCGGAGCTTGTAGTGAGCTGAGATCTCTGGCCACTGCACTCCAGCCTGGGCGACAGAGCGAGACTCCGTCTCAAAAAAAAAAA
>NC_037678.1:69251894-69282009 GCF_003255815.1 Theropithecus gelada
AAAAAAAAAAAAAAAAAAAAAAAAAAAATTAGCTGGGCGTGGTGGCGCGTGCCTTTAGTCCCAGCTACTCCGGCGGCTGAGGCAGGAGAATCGCTTGAACCGGGAGACAGAGGTTGTGGTAAGTCGAGATCTATGCCACTACACTCCAGCCTAGCGAAAGAGCGAGACTCTGTCTCAAAAATAAATTATTATTATTATTTTTCAAACAGTTTAAAAAAACACGAGGTTCTTATGCAAAGTAGAATAAACACATATCAATGATTTTACTTATTAGTTAAGAAGGGAACCAATGAGATGAAAAAACTGGTTCAAAGGAGAATTAGAGGAAGGGTATTTACATAATCAGTCTGTAAAATCATGTACTTTCTCTTAATGGTATATCTCCCATTTGCCATTTTGCATTTACTTCCCTCATTCTTGGATTGCTGTCTATCTGCTTCTACGGACCTCAAATTTCATAAAATTTTTTGTTGTTTGTTCACTATTCTATCTCCAGTGTCTGCGACAGAGTTGGTACCCCATAAATATCTGTTAAATACTCTTTTGTTGGCCAGGCCCAGTGACTCACACCTGTAATCCCAGCACTTTGGGAGGCGGAGGTGGGTGGATCACCTGAGGTCAGGAGTTCAAGACCAGCCTGGACAACATGGTGACACCCTGTCTCTACAAAAAAATACAAAAAAATTACCCAGACATGGTGGTGTGTGCCTATAATCCCAGCACTTTGGGAGGCCACGGCGGGTGGATCACCTGAGGTCAGGAGTTCAAGACCGGTCTGGCAAACATGACAAAACCCTGTCTGTACTAAAAAATACAAAAATTAAGCCAGGCGTGGTGGCAAGCACCTGTACTCCCAGCTACTCAGGAAGATGAGGCAGGGAAGATTACTTGAACCCAGGAGGCAGAGGTTGCAGTGAGCTGAGATCATGCCACTGGACTCCACACTACGCAACAGAGTGAGACCTTGCCTCAAAAAAAAAAACAATTGGAGTGCAGTGTAGTGATCACAGCTCAATGTAGCCTCAAATTCCTGGCCTCAAGCAATCCTCCCAACCTTAGCCTCCTGAGTAGCTGGGACTACAGACAAACGCCACCACAGTTGGCTAATTTTTTTTTTTTTTTTTTGAGACAGAGTCTCGCGTGTCGGTGAGGCTGGAGTACAATGGAGCGATCTTGGCTCACTGCAACCTCTGCCTCCTTGAACCTTGAACTCCTGGGTTCAATAAATTCTCCTACCTCAGCCTCCCCAGTAGCTGGGATTACAGACGCCTGCCACTACACCAGCTAATTGTTGTATTTTTCATAGAGATGGGTTTCACTGTTGGCCAGGCTGTGCTGGTCTTGAACTTCTGACCTCAGGTGATCCTCCTGCCTTGGCCTACCAAAGTGTTGGGATCACAGATGTGAGCCACCGCGCCTGACCGGCTAGTTTTTTTTTTTTTCTTTTTTTTTTGAGATGTAGTTTTGCTCTTGTTGCCCAGGCTAGAGTGCAGTGGTGTGATCTTGGCTCGCTGTAACCTTCACCTCCTGGGTTCAAGAGATTCTCCTGCCTCAGCCTCCTGAGTAGCTGGGATTACAGGCGGCACTGCCACCACGCCCAGCTAATTTTTGTATTTTTAGTAGAGACGGGGTTTCACCATATGTGCCAGGCAGGTCTTGAACTCAGGTCTCAAACTCCTGACCTCAAGTGATCCTCCCACCTCAGCCTCCCAAAGTGCTGGGATTACAGGCTTAAGCCACCACGCCCGGCCTCCGCCCAGCCTAATTTTGTATTTTTAGTAGAGATGAGGTTTTGCCATGTTGGCCAGGCTGGTTTCAAACCCCTGACCTCAGGTGATCTGCCTGCCTCGGCCTCCCAAAGTACTGGGATTACAGTTGTGAACCATGGCGTCCAGCCCTGACCAGCTAATTATTCTTATTCTTATTCTTATTAATTTTTTTTTTGAGGTGGAGTCTCGCTCTGTCTCCCAGGCTGGAGTGCAGTGGCACGATCTCAGCTCACTGCAAGTTCCGCCTCCCGAGTTCACGCCATTCTCCTGCCTCAGCCTCCCGAGTAGCTGGAACTACAGGTGCCCGCCACCACGCCCGGCTAATTTTTTTGTATTTTTAGTAGAGACGGGGTTTCACCATGTTAGCTAGAATAGTCTTGATCTCTTGACCTCGTGATCCGCCCGCCTCAGCCTCCCAAAGTGCTGGGATTACGGGCGTGAGCCACCGCCTCCGGCTCTTATTCTTATTATTTTTAGTAGAGGTGGCGTCTCTTTATATTAACCAGGCTGGTCTTGAACTCCAGAGCTCAAGCAATCCTCCAGCCTGAGCCTCTCAAAGTTCTAGGATTGTAAGCATGAGCTACCACACCCAGCCTTCAAACTTTTTAAGATTCAAGTAAGAGAGACTAGTCCCAGTGGCTCACGCCGGTAATCCCAGCACTTTGGGAGGCTGAGGCGGGCTGATCATGAGTTCAGGAATTTGAGACCAGCCTGGCCAACATGATGAAACCTTGTCTCTACAAAAAGTACAAAAATTAGCCAGGTGTGGTGGTACGCACCTGTAATCCCAGCTACTCAGGAGGCTGAAGAATGAGAATCTCTTGAACCCGGGAGGCAGAGGTTGCAGTGAGCTGAGATTGTGCACTCTAGCCTGGGTGACAGAGTGAGACTCCATTTCAAAAAAAAAAAAAAAAAAGAACTATTATGAACAATTTTATGCCCTCAAGTTTGACATTTTAGATAAAATCAATAATTTCCTTGAAAGATACAAACTACTAAAGCTCACTGAATAAGCTGATCATCTGAATATCCCATATATATTAAGAAAATTAGGCCAGGTATGGTGGTTCATACCTGTAATCTCAGCACTTTGGAAGGCCAAGGTGGGAGAATTCCTTAAACCTAGGAATTCAAGATCAGACTGGGCAACATAATGAGACCCTGTTTCTACAAAAACTAAATTTTAAGTGTTAGCAGGCATGCTGGCGCAAGACCATGGTCCTAGCTACTTAGTAGGTTGAGGTGGGAAAATCACTTGAACCTGAGGGGTCAAGACTGCAGTGAGCCGAGATCACATCACTGCACTCCAGCCTAGGCAACAGAGCAAGACTCTGTCTCAAAAAAAAATTACATTTATGGTTAGGCCAAGCATGGCAGCTCACACCTGTAATCCCAGCATTTTGGGAGGCCTAGGCAGGTGGATTGCTTGAGCCCAGGAGTTCAAGACCAGCCTGGGTAACATGGCAAAACTCCAGCTCTACAAAAAATACAAACATTTGCCATTCATAGTGCTGCATCCCTTTAGTCCCCGCTACTTGGGAGGCTGAGGTGGGAGGATCACTGAAGCCCAGGAGGTTGAGGCTGAAGTAAGCAGTGATCATGTCACTACACTCCAGCCAGGGTGACAGAGTGAGACCCTGTCTCAAAAAAAATTGTAGTTAAAAATCTTCCAAAAATGGACTCCAGACCCAGAAGGCCTTACTTGCTAATTTTACCAAATATTTAAGAAGATGTAATACCAATTCTACATAATCTCTTCCAGAAAATAGAGAGAAACATTTCCAACTCATTTTGTTAGGTCAGCGTTAGCCTAATACCAAAAAACACACAAGAAAATACTACAAAAGATACTACAAGAAAACTACAGGCCGGGTGTGGTGGCTTATGCCTATAATCCCAACAATTTGGGAGGCCAAGGCAGGTGGATCACTTGAGGTCAGGAGTTTGAGACCAGCCTAGACAACATGGTGACACCCCGTCTCTACTAAAAATACATAATTAGCCAGGTGTAGTGGCACATGCCTGTAATCCCAGCTACTGGGGAGGCTGAGGCAGGAGAATTGCTTGAACTCAGGAGGTGGAGCTTGCAGTGAGCCGAGATCGCGCCATGACACTCCAGCCAGGTGACAGAGTGAGACTCTGTCTCAAAAATAAATAAATAAATAAATAAATACAAATACAAATACAAACATTGGCCAGGCATGGTGGCTCACGCCTGTAATCCCAGCACTTTGGGAGGTTGAGACAGAAACAGGCAGATCATCTGAGGTCAGGAGTTGGAGACCAGCCTGGCCAACATGGTGAAATCCCGTCTCTACTAAAGATACAAAAAAAATTAGCTGGACGTGGTGGCAGGTGCTTGTAATCCCAGCTACCCGAGAAGCTGAGACAGGAGAATCACTTGAGCCCAGGAGGCGGAGGTTGCAATGAGCCAAGATCATGCCATTGCACTCCAGCCTGGGGAACAAGAGCGAGATTTTGTCTCAAAAAAAAAAAAATTGCCGGGCGCGGTGGCTCAAGCCTGTAATCCCAGCACTTTGGGAGGCCGAGATGGGCGGATCACGAGGTCAGGAGATGGAGACCATCCTGGCTAACACGGTGAAACCCCGTCTCTACTAAAAAAATACAAAAAATTAGCCGGGCGTGGTGGCGGTGCCTGTAGTCCCAGCTACTCGGGAGGCTGAGGCAGGAGAATGGTGTAAACCCGGGAGGCAGAGCTTGCAGTGAGCTGAGATCCGGCCGCTGCACTCCAGCCGGGGCGACAGAGCAAGACTCCGTCTCAAAAAAACAAAAACAAAAACAAACAAACAAAAAAATTAGCTGGGCGTGGTAGCACGAGCCTGTAGTCCCAGCTACTCAGGAGGCTGAGGCAGGAGAATCCCTTGAACCCAGGAGGTGGAGGTTGTGGTGAGCCAAGATCGAGCCATTGCACTCAGCCTGGGCAACAAGAGAGAGTTAAACTCCATCTCCAAAACAAAAAAGAAACAAAGAAAATATTAGGAAATGGAATCCAAAAATATATAAAAAGGATAATACATTATGAACAAATTAGGGTTACCCAGGGAACACAAAACTGGCTCAAAAACTTTTTTTTTTTTTGAGATGGAGTCTCGCTCTGTCACCCAGGCTGGAGTGTGGAGTACAGTGGTGCGATCTTGGCTCACTGCAACCTCTGCCTCCCAAGTTCAAGCGATTCTCATACCTCAGCCTCCAAGTAGCTGGGATTACAAGCATGCACCATGACACCCAGCTATTTTTGTGTGTGCGTGTATTTTTAGTGGAGAGTGTTTCATCATGTTGGCCAGGTTGGTCTCGAACTCCCGACCTCAGGTGATCCGCCTGCCTTGTCCTCCCAAAGTGCTAGGATTACAAGCATGAACCACCATGCCTGGTCACTTTTTTTTTTTTTTTTTGTGAGATGGAGTCTCTCTCTGTCACCCAGGTTGGAGTGCAGTGGCACAATCTTGCTTCAGTGCAACCTCCGCCTCCTTGGTTCAAGCAATTCTCCTGCCTCTGCCTCAGCCTCCTGAGTACCTGGGACTACAGGCACGTGCCACTACGCATGGCTAATTTTTTGTATTTTTAGTAGAGACAGAGTTTCACCATGTTGGCCAGGCTGGTCTCGAACTCAAATGATCTGCCCGCCTCGGCCTCCCAAAGTGCTGGGATTATAGGCGTGAGCCACCACACTTGGTCTCATTCTACTGTTACTGAAGATAAAACTTTGTTGCTAAGGGCCTGGACAAGGCCTGGTTTCAAAGATAGAGATTTCTCAAGTTCTGTGTGGTTTCAAACATAGAGACAATAAATTAGTCGACACAAGTCACCAACCTTTTCTATTTAGTTGTTATTCTTGCATAGTTCATGGTGGAGTGTGTTTATGTTTTGGGGTGGGGGATAGGCCGCCTGGGAGCACATCAGAGCCACAAACCATTAACATTTACAAGTCAAGGGACAGGGCTAGGTACCTTATAAACTGAATTTGACTTGAACCTTGCAATAACTCCATTTTCCAGCGCCAGGGAAGTTAAGAGATATTATAAGGTCAGCCTGAGTCTGAAAGTTACTCAGGTGATAGAATTTAATTCTGACATTCTTTTCACAGCCTTCTGGAAGCCTTGTAGACTTAGATAGACCTAAGGAAATGCTTGAGGCCCTGGCTCTTTCTTGTCCAAGTCCAGTGACTGTTTTTCTTTAACTAGTGACGAGAAGGATAAAGATGGGCGTTAGGGAGAAGTGTGTGCTGCCTGCCATCTGCCCTGGCCATGCCCGTTCCTCTAATGAAGGATAAACACAAGGCCAGGCCAGATGACAGTCAGCGAGGGGAAGCGACTTAGAGGTGTTGGTCCTTCTTGGGTAAACAGAAGCCTGAAATACCCGTGGCACTTTAAAAAATATCTTTGTGTGCCAGAAAAATATTTGACAGGGCTGGGGCTTTTCTTTTCTTTTCTTTTTTTTTTTTTTTTGAGACACAGTTTCACTCTTGTTGCCCAGGCTGGAGTGCAATGCATGGCAACCTCCGCCTCACAGGTTCAAGCGATTTCCCTGCCTCATCTCACCCTCCCGAGTAGCTGGGATTACAGGCATGCGCCACCACACCTGGCTAATTTCGTATTTTTAGTAGAGACAGGGTTTCTCCATGTTGGCCAGGCTGGTCTCAAACTCTGGACCTCAGGTGATCCACCCACCTTGGCCTCCCAAAGTGCTGGGATTACAGGTGTCAGCCACCAGGCCCAGCAGCTGGGGCTTTTCTAATAAGCAAGGCTTTTTCTCCCAAGAAGGCTGAAGAGCCCAAAACTCCCAGAAGGAGAGAAGAACAAGTTCCTTGGCTGCTGGTTATATGACTAAAATTTATTATTGTTTGTGCTTATGAGAGGAATGTGAGCATAGTCATGGTGAAGAATTTGTACACTACATAAGAAGATTGTGAGGGTCGGGCGCGGTGGCTCAAGCTTGTAATCCCAGCACTTTGGGAGGCCGAGACAGGCGGATCACGAGGTCAGGAGATTGAGACCATCCTGGCTAACACGGAGAAACCCCGTCTCCACTAAAAAATACAAAAAACTAGCCGGGCGAGGTGGCGGGCGCCTGTAGTCCCAGCTCCTTGGGAGGCTGAGGCAGGAGAATGGCGTAAACCCAGGAGGCGGAGCTTGCAGTGAGCTGAGATCCGGCCACTGCACTCCAGCCTGGGTGACAGAGCGAGACTCCATCTCAAAAAAAAAAAAAGAAAAAAAGAAGATTGTGACTAAGCAGTGAATTCTTTTTTTCCTTAACTCTAATCTCGTGACAGATTATCTTAATTCTTCTTCTTTTTTTTTTTTTTTTTGAGACGGAGTCTTGCTCTGTCGCCCAGGCTGGAGTGCAGTGGCACGATCTAGGCTCGCTGCAAGCTCCGCCTCCCAGGTTCACGCCATTCTCCTGCCTCAACCTCCAGAGTAGCTGTGGCTACAGGTGCCCACCACCACGCCTGGCTAATTTTTTGTATTTTTAGTAGAGATGGGGTTTCACCGTGTTAACCAGAATGGTCTGGATCTCCTGACCTCGTGATCCGCCCACCTCGGGCTCCCAAAGTGCTGGGATTACAGGCATGAGCCACCGCGCCTGGCCAGATTGTCTTAGTTCTTAACATTGAGAAATAGGCCAAGGGAGTGGTGGCTCATGTCTGAATCTCAGCACTTTGTGAGGCCAAGATGGGAGGATCACTTGAGGCCAGGAGTTCAAGACCAGTCCGGGCAACATAGCAAAACCCCACTGGCCAGCTGCAATGAGCAGTGATTGTGCCACTACACTTCAGCCCGGACAATAGAGCAAGACTGTCTCAAAAAGTAAAAAGAAAAAAGAAAGAAATTGTCACCATTTTACTGTATAGTATTCCCAACTTTGTTCTATTCATGGACCTATTTACATAATTGAGATCACACTATTAGCACATTTCTGCATCCTGCCTTTTTTTTTTTTTTTTGAGACGGAGTCTGGCTCTGTCGCCCAGGCTGGAGTGCTGTGGCCGGATCTCAGCTCACTGCAAGCTCCGCCTCCCGGGTTTACGCCATTCTCCTGCCTCAGCCTCCGGAGTAGCTGGGACTACAGGAGCCCGCCACCTCGCCCGGCTAGTTTTTTGTATTTTTTAGTAGAGACGGGGTTTCACCGTGTTAGCCAGGATGGTCTCGATCTCCCGACCTCGTGATCCGCCCGTCTCGGCCTCCCAAAGTGCTGGGATTACAAGCTTGAGCCACCGCGCCCGGCCCCTGCCTTTTTTTTTAAAAAAATATTTTATTTATTTATTTTGAGACGGACTCTTACCTGTTGCCCAGGATGGAGAGCAATGGCATGATCTAGGATCACTGCAACCTTCGCCTCCTGAGCAGCCTGGGATTACAGGCATGTGCCAGCACACCCAGTTAATTTTTGTATTTTTAGTAGAAATGTGGGTTTCACCACATTGGCCTGGCTGGTCTCGAACTCGTGACCTCAAGTGATCTACCCGCCTTGGCCTCCCAGAGTGTTGGGATTACAGCCACGAGCCACTGTGCCTGGCCTGCATCCTGCCTTTTAAAAAACTATTCTAGGCCTGATGCAGTGGCTTGCGCCTGTAATCCCAGTACTTTGGGTGGCCGAGGCAGGCAGTTCACTTGAGATCAGGAGTTGAGACCAGATTGGCCAACATGGTGAAACCTTGTCTCTACTAAAAATACAAAAATTAGCCAGGCGTGCTGTAGTCCCAGCTACTCAGGAGACTGAGGCAGGAGAGTCGCTTGAACCCGGGAGGCAAATGTTGCAGTGAGCCAAGTTTGTGCCACTGCACTCCAGCCTGGGCAACAGAGCGGACTCTGTCTCAAAAACAAAAACAAAAAAGCTGGCCGCGGTGGCTCACACCTGTAATCCCAGCACTTTAGGAGGCCGAGACAGGCAGATCGCTTGGGGTCAGGAGCTCAAGACTAGCCTGGCCAATGCAGGCCAATGCAGTGAAACCCCATCTCCACTAAAAATACAAAATTAGCCAGGTATGGTGGCAAACGGTTGTTATCCCAGCTACTTGGGAGGCTGAGGCGGGAGGATTGCTTGAACCCAGGAGGCGGAAGTTGCAGTGAGCCGAGATCGGGCCACTGCACTCCAGCCTGGCAATAGAGCGAGACTCCATCATAAATAAATAAATAAATAAGTAAATAGAAGTTAAACAAACGATACCTCCAAGACTCTTCAATGTCCTTAAAATAAAATTCA
Organism: Theropithecus gelada; assembly: GCF_003255815.1. NCBI lineage: Eukaryota > Metazoa > Chordata > Mammalia > Primates > Cercopithecidae > Theropithecus > Theropithecus gelada. The sequence continues at coordinate 69,260,885 of NC_037678.1, forward strand.
AACTGCCCACCATGATCTACAAAGTTCTACATTGTTTGGCCCCAGCCTATTGCTTCCCTCACCTCTTTTTTTTTTTCTTTTTTTTTTTTCTTTTTTTTTTTGAGACAGAGTTCTACTCTTGTTGCCCAGGCTGCTGGAGTGCAATGGGGCACCATCTCAACTCACTGCAACCTCCACCTCCCGGGTTCAAATGATTCTCCTTCCTCAGCCTCCGGAGTAGCTGAGATTACAGGCACCTGCCACGACACCCGGCTAAGTTTTGTATTTTTAGTAGAGACAAAGTTTCACCATGTTGGTCAGATTGGTCTCGAACTTCTGGCCTCAGGTGACCCACCCGCCTTGGCCTCCCAAAGTGCTGGGATTACAGGCGTGAGCTACCGAGCCTGGCCCCATCACCTCTTCTTTACCTTCCATGCTGGCAGAGCTTTTCATTCCCTCCATCCCACCCCTTGTCCAAGTTGTTCAGGCTGGAGGGACAGAGAGACCTCTAGGCAGTGGGCAGGGCTGCAGGCTGCAATCTTGGAGACCAGGGAAGGGATGTTTAAGCCTGAGGCCAAGGAAGGCACATACAAGGTTTCACAAATGCCCTGGAGGACTCTGATTTGCTCTTTAAATTTTTCCTCTAAACAAATGTCCCTAGACAGGCTAAAAGAGAGGAGAAATCCAGAGATTTGAAGCCTTCTTTGAGAATGTTAAAGACTTACCTATTCAGAGTTGCCCACCCTTAGAGCAGAAGGTCCCAGATCTCATTCCTATGCATAGGAATCCCTAGGGGCCCTCAGAATTTGGTCTCAAACAGCAACCTGGCTATCAAGTCTGACTGTCTATGGGGGAATGGTGCGAGAGACACACTTTGTGTTTTTTTTTTTTTTTTTTTTTGAGACGGAGTCTCGCGCTGTGTCACCCAGGCTGGAGTACAGTGGCGCGATCTCGGCTCACTGCAAGCTCCGCCTCCAGGTTCAGGCCATTCTCCTGCCTCAGCCTCCGAGTAGCTGGGACTACAGGCGCCCGCCACCACGCCCGGCTAGTTTTTTGTATTTTTAGTAGAGATGGGGTTTCACCATGTTAGCCAGGATGGTCTCGATCTCCTGACCTCGTGATCCGCCCGCCTCGGCCTCCCAAAGTGCTGGGATTACAGGCTTGAGCCACCGCGCCCGGCCGAGAGACACACTTTGAATAGGTCTGTTACTAAGTTGTGGTAAATCTTAGTCTCTGTGTGGCATTTCCCCATCTGTAAGAACAGCACCTGCCTTAGGGGCTGTGGGTAGTGGGTGAGAAAACCGCATTAGGTGCTGTGCATGTCACCAGGCACAGAGCTTGTGCGTCCTTCCCTCCATCACCAAACACATACCATGTGCCAGGCACTGTCCTGAGCACCAGGGCTACAACTGTGCACAAGACAGACTAAATTCCCACCCCACGGAGGAGGCATTCTGTGAGGGGACCGTGACCATGAACTGACAATGAGCATAGTCAGTATACACTATGCTAGGTACTCCAAGGAAAAACAAGGCAGGAGAAAGGCAAGAGGGGCAACCCAAGTTCTTCTTTTTTTTTTTTTTTTTTTTGAGACAGAGTCTCACTGTGTCACCCAGGCTGGAGTGCAGTGGCACAATCTCAGCTGACTGCAACCTTGCCCACCCGGGTTCAAGTGATTCTCCTGCCTCAGCCTCCCGAGTAGCTGGCATTATAGGCATGTGCCACCACGTCTGGCTAACTTTGTATTTTTAGTAGAGACAGGGTTTTGCCATGTTGGCCTGGCTGGTCTCGAACTCCTGACCTCAAGTAAGCCGCCTGCCTTGGCCTCCCAAAGTTCTGGGATTACAGGTGTGAGCCACCACACCCAGCCAAGTACTATTTTATGTAAGGAAGCAGAGAGAGTGTTCTCTAAGGAAGTATTAATTAAACTCTTGAAACCTGGAGAAGGTAAGAGAGCCACCAGGCTGAGTGAGGGTAGCAGGAACAGAGGCCCAGAGGCAGAAAGATAGCTGCACAGAAAGGACATCAGGATACAGCAGAGACTGAGAAAGGGGACTGTGGCCAAATAACATGGGGCCTGGTAGGCCATAGTAAGGAATCTGGCTTTATTTTTTATTTCTAATTTAATTTAATGTATTTATTTGAGACTGGGTCTCACTCTGTCACTCAGGCTATAATGCAGTGGAACCATCATGGCTCACTGCAGCTTTGACTTCCTGGGCTCAAGTGATCCTCCCATCTCAACCTCCTGAGTAGCTGAGACCACAGACACACGCCACCACACCTGGCTAATTAAAAAAAAATTTTTTTTTTTTTTTCTGAGACAGAGTCTCGCTGTGTTGCCCAGCCTGGAGTGCAGTGGTGTGATCTCGGCTCACCACAACCTCCGCCTCCCGGATTCAAGTGATTCTCCTGCCTCAGCCTCCTGAGTAGCTGAGACTACAGGCGCCCGCCACCATGCCCAGCTAATTTTTGTATTTTTAGTAGAGACAGGGTTTCACTATTTTGGCCAGGCTGGTCTTGAACTCCTGTCCTTGTGATCCACCCGCCTCGGCCTCTCAAAGTGCTGGGATTACAGGTGTGCGCCACCACACCCAGCTAAAATTTTTTGTAGAGACAGGGTCTTGTTGTGTTGCCCAGGCTGGTCTAGAACTCCTGGGCTCAAGCAATACTTCTATCTCAGCTTCCCAAAGTGCTGGGTTTACAGGCTTGAGCCACTGTGCTCTGCCAGGAATTTGACTTTGTTCTCTACAAATTTCGGAGCCTCTAGATGGTTTTAAGCAAAAGAGCGACATGATCATCCCTCCAGAGAGAAGGGTATGCAAGGGGAGGCAACGGCGGAAAACCACTGGGTGATTCTGGGGGGAGACCATGGTGGCTTGGAACAGGGTAGTGGCAGTGGAGATGGTGAGTAGGGGTTGGAGGTGTGTTCAGTTCGAAGGTGGAGACGGTGGAGTTTGCTGATGGCTTGTTTGTGGGGTATGGAAAAGAGCAGGATGAAGGATGACTCCAAGGTTCTGGGCCTGAGCAGCTGAAAGGATGGAGCAGTCACAGGCTGAGGTGGTGACAGCTGTGGAATGACCAAACACATGCCAAGGGCAAAAGCTCAGGTCTGGGGGTGTTAACTTTGGGATGTCTACATGAGGTCATAGATAGGATTGGTGTTTCTCCATTCCTGCTTTTCCCTGCTGGTGGTGTTGGGGCCACAGTGGATGTGGAATGTGTATAGGCTGAAATAATCTGAATGTGACTTATTCGCACCTTCCACAGCCTCTGGCGCAGCTGAGCCTCGGCCTTTGTGAGGTTGCCAAGCCTTTCCTCCCCCTGCACTCTGGGCCTCCCACTGGAGCACCTGCCCCAGGTGTCAGCTGTGCTGGAAACTGTTCATTCCAGGCCCAGACTTATTATATGATCTTAAACTGCCTCTAGGAGGTGGTGGGGACAGGGCCCACAATTCCCCGGGGCTTCCTTCCCTCGTCCACCTCCGCAGGTGGAGGCTCCTGCTGGCGCCTGGGACAGAGTTGGGTGCAGTTGTTTGCTTTACAACACCAACAATTGAGCCTATCCCCTCGGTGCCCCAGGGCACAGCTCCACACCTGTTCTCCACCCTCCATCCCAGGTGCAGGCCCTGCAGAGAACAAAAGAACACCTTCTCACCAAGGTCATTCCAAGTACAAACTAGCTAGGGTTAGGAACTATCTGCAGTTTCAGCCACCCACTGGGGGTTTTGGAATCTATGCCCGGAGGATACAAGGGGATTACTGTGCCTCGATGGGCCTTGTCGGGGGCGAGGGGAAGAAAGGCTGCAGAGAAGACAGCCCTATTCTGAAAAGGGAGAAAAACTGGAGAATTAGAGGGTTTGAATCAGCACTATCCCAGAGAACATTCTGCAGTGATCTGTGCAGCTCAGTAGGATGGCCACCGCATGTGGTTGTCAAGCATTTCAAATTTGGCTGATGCAGCTGAGGAACTAAAGTTCCAATTTTATTTAATTTTAATTAATTGAAATTTAAATAGCTTAGTGGCCACCCAATGGACAGCACGTTTCATTTTATTTTATTTATTTTATTTCACTCTGTTGCCCAGGCAGGAGTGTAGTGGCTTGATCTCAGCTCACCACAACCTCCGCCTCCCGGGTACAAACAATTCTTCTGCCTCAGCCTCCCTAGTAGCTGGGACTACAGGCTCATGCTACCATGCCCGGCTAACTTTTGTTTGTTTGGTTTTCTTTTATTTGAGACCGAGTTTCACTCTTGTCGCCCAGACTGGAGCGCAATGGCACAATCTCAGCTCACTGCAACCTCTGCCTCCCAGGTTCAAGCGATTCTCCTGCCTCAGCCTCCCAAGTAGCTGGAATTACAGACGCCCGCCACCACGTCCGACTAATTTTTTATATTTTTAGTGTAGCAGGACGAGCTGCAGACAAAACCCCTCAAACACTGAGACAGTGAAGGGAGTGGCTTTAATCACTTGGGAGCATTGGCAGGCTAGCGCCTTAAAATCTGAGCTCATCAGGTGCTCAATTTCTGTCCCTTTTAAGGGCTCACAACTGTAAGGGGGTCTGCGTGAGAGGGTCATGATCGATTGAGCAAGCCAGGGGGTACATGACAGGGGCTGTGAGCACCGGTGGTCAGAGTGAAACAGAACAGAACGGGAGGTTTCACAATGTCCTTCCATACCTAGAATCTATCGATAACAAGAGTTGCTAAGTCAGGGGTCGAATTTTAACTACTAGGCTTAGGTCAGGCAGACCCAGGCCTGGTTTCGGGTCTGGTTCCTAGGCGCCGAGCTACCTGCCTTTAATTTCACTTTTCTTTCCTTTTCTGAGTACAAAACAATTTAAAACAATATGAGAGGGTCTCTCTCTTCCCTCATTAGTAGAGATGGAGTTTCACTGTATTGGACAGGCTGGTCTCGAACTCCTGACCTCATGATCCACCCGCCTCACCCTTCCAAAGTTCTGGGATTATAGGTGTCAGCCACCAAAATTGGCCAAATTTTGTATTTTTAGTAGAGATGGGGTTTCACTATGTTGGCCAGGCTGATCTCGAACTCCTGACCCCATGATCCGCCCACCTCGGCCTCCCTAAGTGCTAGGGTTACAGGCCTGAGCCACTGCGCCTGGCCAGCACAGGTTTTAACGGTTAACTCCGGAGGATGTTTAGATAATAACAGCTCTTGTTTGTTGAACACCCACTTTATTCCAGGCACATCACACACATCTCACTCCTTGCAACCATTGTATAGGAAAGTGTTGCCTCCATTTTACAGACGACGAACAGTGTGGTGAAGCCACTGAGCAAAGTCCCAGAATGAGGAAATGCTGAAGGCTGAAAGGGAACACCCAAAATCCCATTTTATAACCCCACTCAAATAAATAAGCCCCAAGGACCAGGCTGGCTTTGTGGCAGTCTAGCTCTATACAAATGAATGGGGTGTGCAAATTGCTAAAAGATGCAAATCAGCCTCCGATTTGGGGGACAAAAGCTCAGATCCTCTGGTCACACCCTGAATCTTTCTGGGCTGTGGGCGGATGGGGGCAGAGGCTGAGTGACAGGGAGGGACCTGGGAGGAGGGGGTGTTGGGGGGGGGGGGGGGCTGACCAGCTGGTGTCGGAGACCCAGGACATCAGCTGGCTGGCGGGCTGGCAGGCTCAGACAATGGGCGGGGGGCCTGGTTGGAACCCGCCTCCCTCTGTGCCTGGCCCTCTCTGCACCCTGGCCAGCTGCCGTGGGCACCTTCTCTGGTCTGAGCCAGGGATCGTGGGGAGGAGGAGAGCATTGAGGGGGTTAAGGGGAGAGTGAAGGATGCTAGGGTAGATGGTCTGGAATGACCTAGGGTGGGAACGGGTTTGGAGAACACGGGAGGTTAGGAAGTTCTCCTTAGTGCCAGACATTGCACAAGAGGATTTGCATACGTCCTTCCGTTTGCTCCTCCCAAAGTCCCCCTGGTAATAGTAATAATAATTATTACCAACAATAGGAATCCGGTAGCTCATGCTGAGCCTGCCTGGCTGGAGCTCAAGGCGTTATCTCAGTTAATCCTCACGACCGCCTTGGGAGCCAAGGACTTTTATTAGGCCCTTTACCAAACCGGGCGCTCCAGGCTCAGAGCAGTTAAGGGACTTGTCTAACATCTCAGGGTGGGAAAAAAAAGGGTCTCTCCTCCACCTGAGGCTCTCACCCTTACTTTAAACTGAATGCTTAATCTCTGGGATTGGGAGACTTTTCCCCAACCGATAAAGATACATGAAATTCAAACTTTAGTGTAATTAGGAGAGTTTTATTGAAACACAACCACCCGTGTTGTGTCGTTATGTATTGTCTGTTTGCTCAAATTGTGCACGGCTGATTGCTGTGACAGCAGATAGAAGAGCCACAGGTCACAGCGCCTGGATGGTGCATGGTTTAGTCTGTTTCTCTTTTTTTTGTTGTTGTTGAGATAGGGTCTCGCCCTGTCACCCAGGTTGGAGTGCAGTGGCATGATCTTGACTCACTGCAACCTCCGCCTCCCAGCTTCAAGCGATTCTCCGCTTCAGCCTCCTGAATAGCTGGGCTTACAGGTGCGATCACCATGCTTGGCCCCATTTTTTAAATTTTTGGTAGAGACGGGATTTCACTATGTTGGCCAGGCTGGTCTGGAACTCCTGACCTCAGGTGATCTGCCCACGTCAGCCTCCCAAAGTGCTGGGATTACAGGCTTGAACCACCATGCACAGCCTGTCTACCCCTTCTCTACTTGTCCTCTTACCCAGGAGCTGGCTCTAGAGGGGCAGTGGGAATCCAAACTCTCAGGTCCCCGAAGGTCCTCCTCCCTCTGGCATCTCCTGATCCTTGGCAGCTCTTATGCCCAGCAGGTCTTTTTGCATCCTGCTTGCAAGAATGTGATGTGGTATTCATGCGTTCATTCTACATGTATGCACTGTGTGCCAGGCACTGGTCTAGGCAGGAGGTACAAACTAGATATGGTCCTTGTCTGCAGACATCAATCAGAGTCATCCAGCACATCTCTAAATACAAACAGTACAAGGCCACGTGTGATGCCTCATGCTTCTAATTCCTGCAGTTTGAGAGGCTGAGGTGGGAGGATTGCTTGAGCCCAAGAGTTTGAGCCCAGCCTGGGCAACATAGTGGCACCCTGTCTCTACAAAAGGTAAAGAAATTTTTTTTTTTTTTTTGAGACAGAGTCTCGCTCTGTGGCCCAGGCTGGAGTGCAGTGGCCAGATCTCAGCTCACTGCAAGCTCCGCCTCCCGGGTTCACGCCATTCTCCTGCCTCAGCCTCCCGAGTAGCTGGGACTACAGGCGCCCGCCACCTCGCCCGGCTAGTTTTTTGTATTTTTTAGTAGAGACGGGGTTTCACCGTGTCAGCCAGGATGGTCTCGATCTCCTGACCTCGTGATCCGCCTGTCTCGGCCTCCCAAAGTGCTGGGATTACAGGCTTGAGCCACCGCGCCCGGCCCAAAAGGTAAAAAAATTAGCTGGACATGGTGGCGAATACCTGTGGTCCCAGCTACTCAAGAGACTGAAGTGGGAGGATTGCTTGGGCCTGGGAGGTGGAGGCTGTGGTGAAATGAGATTGCACCACTTCACTCCAGCCCGGGAGACAGAGAGAGATGTTGTCTCTAATAAATACATAATTAAATGCAAACAGGACAGAGTCCTGTGAACAGAGTGTGGAGAGCTTGAAGAGCATTTGACAGGGGAGCCAAGTTAACCTGGCAGGCAGGGAGAGCTTTCTGGAGCAGGTGATGGTAACCTTCAAGATCTGAAACATGAGTAGGTTCCAGGTGCTAGGACATCCCTTTCTGGACTCATGCATCCCCATCATTTCAATTACTTTCCCTGTCCTAGGAGTGTAGATCTCATCTCAGGTGAGACCTATTTTTTAGGGAGACAGGCACAGTGACTCCCCTCTCCACCCATGAATTGAAACATTGAGTGGGGGTGGGGCATGCTAGAGAAGGCAGGTGGACAACTTAACAGTCACGACATTTTTTTTTTTTTTTTTTTTTTTGAGACTGAGTCTTGCTCTGTTGACCAGGATGAAGTGCAGTGTGCAATCTCGGCTCACTGCAACCTCTGCCTCCCTGGTTGAAGCAATTCTCATGCCTCAGCCTCCCGCATAACTAGAATTACAGGCGCCTGCCACCACACCTGGCTAATTTTTGTATGTTTGGTAGAGATTGGGGTTTTGCTATGTTGGCCAGGCTGGTCTCGAACTCTTGACCTCAGGTGATCCACCTGCCTCAGCCTCCCAAAGTGCTGGGATTAGAGGTGTGAGCCGCTGTGCCCGGCCCAGTTTATATGATTATTTTTAAAAGAGTAACTGCATGCTCGTAGTCCCAACTATTCAGGAGGATGAGGTGGGAGGATCACCTGAGCCCAGGAGATGGAGGCTACAGTGAGCTATGGTTGTGCCACTGCACTCCAGCCTGGGTGACAGGCTGAAACCCTGTCTCAAAAAAAAAAAAAAAAAAAACCCACAAAAAAGAAATTTAAACAATCTCTGTCTTGTTAGAGCTTCTTACATTCTAGCAGAGGAGGAGTAAGTAATGTATGTGACATATTGTTAAGTGGTGATAAACACCATGGAAAAAAATAAAGCAGGTGGCAGACAGACAATTTGCAATAAGGAGGTCAGGGAAGGCCTCCCTGGGAAAACGACAATTTGAGCAGAGATATGAGCAATTTATGTGGGTATCTGGGAAAGCCTGCATTGCTGGAACACTGAGATGCCATGAAATTCAAATCAATAGCACTCTCAAGTCATGAAATTCTGAGTAATAGGATTGTATGGCCATGAAATGCTAATCAATATTTCTGTGGTGCCATACAATTCTAATCAGTAGAATTCTCTGGTTGTGAAATTCTAACTAATAGAACTCAGAAGCCTTGAAATTCTAATCAATCAGGAAACTTCCAGATGAAGGAAAGCTTCTGGGGTGCAAAAGTTTCAGTGATCAGTGGGGCATGGTGGTGCATACCTGCAGTCCCAGGTACTGTGGAGGCTGAGGCAGGATGATCACTAGGAGTTTGAGGCTGCAATGAACTATAATTGTGCCTGTGAGTAGCTGCTGCACTCCAGCCTGGGCCACAGAGTGAGACCCAGTCTCTTTTTTTGTTTGTTTGTTTTTGAGATGGAGTTTCCCTCTGTTGCCCAGGCTGGAGGGCAGTAGCACGATCTCAGCTTACTGCAACCTCTGCCTCCTGGGTTCAAGCAGTTCTCCTGTCTCAGCCTCCCAGGTAGCTGGGACTACAGGCACATGTCACCATGCCTGACTAATTTTTGTATTTTTAGTAGAGACAGGGTTTCACCATATTGGTCAAGCTGGTCTTGAACTCGTGACCTCAGGTGACACCCGCCTTGGCCTCCCAAAGTGCTGGGATTACAGGCATAAGCTACTACGCCTGGCTTCTTTGCTACTGTTTTATTCCCTCTGCCTTTTCCTACTTTGTGCATCTGGGTAAACTGAGGCTCCAAGAGGATTTATCTTTTCCACAGTCTCCCAAGAAGTATAAGGGGGGTCTCCACTTATAGAGACCTTATACTGGATAAGGTCTCCACTCTTCAGGCTCCACTAGTTAGTTATCTGGCACCTGTGTGACCTTGGGCAAGTTCACTAACCTCTCTGAGCTTGTTTTTCACTTCCTGGAAATGGAAAAAGATGACTCTTACCTCCCAGCATTCTTGAGAGAAGTGATTAACTGAGATAATGTATACTTAGCACACTGATAAGCTCTCAAGGCCAGCTATTATTATTGTTCTCTGATTATTATTATTTAACTACAGTATAATCCTAATTATTCATACTTATTCCAGCCCAGGGCTCTTTACCTTGCCTTAAAAAACTGTGTCCTGAGGCCTGATTTTAAGACCCAAACAGGCCCCCATTCTCCTCTCTGAGGACCTGGAGTGTGAGCTGATTACAGAAAGAAGTAATGAACTGGGGCAGGAGACAGGCACAATTACAGCTCACAGCAGTCTCCAACTCTCTAGCATCCTCCTGCCACAGCCTTCCAAGTAGCTGGGACTGCAGGCAGGCACCAGCACGCCCCACAGCTCTCTGAGATTTTTGCACCCCAGCAGCTTCCCTTCATCTGGAAGTTTCCTGATTGATTAGAACTTCAAGGCTTCTGAGTTCCATTAGTTAGAATTTCACAGCCAGAGAATTCTACTGTTTGGAATGTTATAGCATCACAGATGCTGGGAGTCTGGGGGCTGGGGATTCCCCTTGCTGCCTCCTGGTGTTGTGTGTGGCCGGGGACACTTGCCTCTTTCTGGGTCCCAGTCAGGCTCCTGGTACCCCAACAAGACCCTATTTGGTTTGGAGTTGGTTGGTACTGGGAAGAGGTTTTGGGGGCCCAGGAAACCAAGGTGAAGGTCACATAGCATCTGCAGACTGGGAAGGTACCACTGATGAAGCTCTGAAATGGTCTGGAAGTCATGGCCCTGAGGATCCCCCACGAGGCACCCAAGAACAGGGCAGTTACGGTTCTGCAGCCAAACAGACTGGCGCTAATACTGTGTGACTTTCAGCAAATCTCTCGACCCATTTGAGACTCTATTTCCAAATCAGACAGCCGAATGATGTGGGCTCAGGCCAGGCTCAGTGCCTCATACCTGTAATGTCAGCACTTTGGGAGGCCAAGTCAGGTGGATTGCTTGAGCCCAGGAGTTTGAGACCAGCCTGGACAACATGGTGAAACCCCATCTATACTAAAAAATACAAAAATTAGCTGGGTGTGGTGGTGCACAACTGTAGTCCCAGCTACCTGCGAGGCTGAGGTGGGATGAGGAGCTATGATTGTACCACTGCACTCCAGCCTGGCTGACAGCAAGACTCTGTCTCAAAAAAACAAAAACAAAAACAAAAACCTGCTCACTAGGTTTGTGAGGATTCAGAGCTTAGCAAGGGGCCTGGTGCATGGCAAGTGCTCATTAAATATAAGTTATTACTACCACTAATTACTTAAACTTCCTGATGTGTAGGACCCTCTACTGAACTCCTGAGATCAGGATAAGGTTCCATGGAAGGCAGCGAATTATAGAGGGTAAGAATTTCAGTGCTGGCCGGGCGCGGTGGCTCAAGCCTGTAATCCCAGCACTTTGGGAGGCCGAGACGGGCGGATCACGAGGTCAGGAGATCGAGACCATCCTGGCTAACCCAGTGAAACCCCGTCTCTACTAAAAAATACAAAAAACTAGCCGGGCGAGGTGGCGGGCGCCTGTAGTCCCAGTTACTTGGGAGGCTGAGGCAGGAGAATGGCGTAAACCCGGGAGGCAGAGCTTGCAGTGAGCTGAGATCCGGCCACTGCACTTCAGCCCAGGCGACAGAGCGAGACTCCGTCTCAAAAAAAAAAAAAAAGAATTTCAGTGCTAAGTTCAGATCCTACTTCTGCCATATGTGGCTGTGGGTGGCTCCCTGGACCCTCTGAGCCTCCTCCACTTTGTCTTCTGCACAATGGGGAGTTTTTTGTTTTGTTTTGTTTTGTTTTTGTTTTTGTAATTTGAGACGGAGTTTCACTCTTGTTGCCCAGGCTGAAGTGCAATGGCACTATCTCAGCCCACTGCAGCCTCCGCCTCCCAGGTTCAAGCCATTCTCCTGCCTCAGTCTCCCAAGTAGCTGGGATTACAGGTGCGCACCACCATGCCCGGCTAATTTTTTGTATTTTTATTGGAGATGGGGTTTCACCATGACCAGGCTGGTCTTAATCTCCTGACCTCAGGTGTTCCATCTGCCTTAGCCTCCCAGAGTGCTAGGATTGCAAGAGTGAGCCACCGTGCCCAGGCTTTTTTTTTTTTTTTTGAGACAGAATCTCACTCTGTTGCCCAGGCTAAAGTGCAATGGTGTGATCTCGGCTCATTGCAACCTCTGCCTCCCAGGTTCAAGCGATTCTCCTGCTTCAGCCTCCCAAGTAGTTGGGGTTACAGGCACTCACCACCATGTCTGGCTGTTTGATATTTTTAGTAGAGATAGGGTTTCCCCACGTTGGCCAGGTTGGTCTTGAACTTCTGGCCTCAAGTGATCCGCCCGCCTCGAATTACAGGGTTGAGCCACCACATCCGTCCATATATATATATATGTAGATGCACCATCTTGGTTCACTGCAACCTCCGCCTCCGGGATTCAAGCAATTCTCTTGTCTCAGCCCTCCCAGTAGCTGGGATTACAGGCATGCGCCACTAGGCCAGGCTACTTTTTGTTTTTTAGTAGAGACAGGGTTTCACCGTGTTGGCCAGGCTGGTCTCAAATTCCTGACCTCAGGTGATCCGCCTGCTTTGGACTCCCAAAGTGTTGGGATTACAGGTGTAAGCCAAGGTCCATCTGTATTTTTTTATTTTTTGAGACATGGTGTTGCTCTGTCACCCGCACTGGAGTGCAATGGTACAATTTAGGCTCACTGCAACCTGCGCCTCCCAAGTTCAAGCAATTCTCCTACTTCAGCATCCCAAGTAGCTGAGATTACAGGCGCGTGCTACCATGCCCAGCTAATTTTGTACTTTTAGTAGAGACAGGGTTTCACCATGTTGGCCAGGCTGGTCTCGAACTCCTAACCTCAAGTGATCTACCCATCTCGGCCTCCCAAATTGTTGGGATTACAGGTGTGAGCCACTGCACTGGCTCACCCCATTTTTTTTTTTTAGACAGAGTCTTAGCTCACTGCAACCTCTGCCTCCCAGGTTCAAGGGTTTCTCTTGCCTCAGTCTCCCAAGTAGCTGGGATTACAGGCACATGCTACCATGCCTGGCTAATTTTTGTGTTTTTAACAGAGATGGGGTTTCGTCGTGTTGGCCAGGCTGGTCTTGAACTTCTGAGCTCAGGTAATCCACCCCCCTCAGCCTCCTAAAGTGCTGGGATTAAAGGCGTGAGCCACCACATCTGGCCCATGTTTTTTTTAAAGCCCACTTTAAACACCCATTGGATGGCCATATAAAAACAGCCATGGCCAGACATGGTGCCTCACGCCTGTAATTCCAGCACTTTGGGAGGCCAAGACGAGTGGATTATCTGAGGTCAGGAGTTCGAGACCAGCCTGGCCAACATGGTGAAACCCCCTCTCTACTAAAAATACAAAAATTAGCCAGGCGTGGTGGCACATGCCTGTAATCCCAGCTCCTTGGGGGGTGGCTGAGGCAGGAGAATAGCTTGAACCCAGGAGGCTGAGGTTGTAGTGAGCCGAGATCGCAGCACTGCACTCCAGCCTGGGCAAAAGAGTGAAACTCCGTCTCAAAAAAAAAAAAAAAAAAAAAAAAAAAGAAATTGTGCCATTTGTTTGTGGCTGGGAGCAGTGGCTCACATCTGGATTCCCAGCACTTTGGGAAGCTGAGGCTAGAGGATCACCTGAGGCTGGGAGTTCAAGACCAGCTTGATCAACATGGAGAAACCCTGCCTCTACTAAAAAATTTGCCAGGGGTGGTGGCACATGCCTGTAATCTCAGCTACTCGGGAGGCTGTGGCAGGAGAATCACTGGAACCCAGGAGGCAAAGTTTATGGTGAACCGAGGTAGTCCCATTGCACTCCAGCCTGGGCAATAAGAGTAAAACAAAAACAAAAACAAAACAAACAAAAACAAACAAATAAAAAAAAAAAACAGCCCATGAGCCTAGTCAACATAGTGAGACCCATCTCTACAAAAAGTTTAAACATTAGCCAGGTGTGGTGGCACACACCTGTAAGTCCCAGCTACTTGAGAGGCTGAGGTGGGAGGAATGCTTGAGACCAAGAGTTCAAGGCTCTAGGGAGTTATGGTCATGCCACTGCACTCCAGCCTGGGCATCAAAGGAAGATGCTATCCCTTTAAAAAAAAAAAAGAGAAAAAGAAAAAGGCTTGGTGCGGTGGCTCACACCTGTAATCCCAGCACTTTGGGAGGCTGAGGCGGGTGTACCACCTGAGGCCAGGAGTTTGAGGCCAGCCTGACCAACATGGCAAAACCTCATCTCTACTAAAAGTACAAAAATTAGTAGGGCATGGTGGTAGGCGCCTGTAATCCCAGCTACTTGGGAGGCTGAGACAGGAGAGTGGCTTGAACCCAGGAGGGGGAAGCTGCAGTGAGCTGATATTGTACCATTGCCACTTCAGCCTGGGTGACAGCGAGACACCGTCTGGAAAAAAAGAAAAAAGAGCTTAGGAATGGTCACCATTTGAGAAGAAGCCCTTAATACATTGATACACTGATAAGTAAAGTGTTGTCTGAAAAAGGGAAGTATTTGCCAGGGTGAACCAACTTCTTGCAAAAAAAAGAAAAAGACTGGTTTGCAAAAGTTTCCCGAGGCAAACGGTGAGGCTATTTATTGATTTACAGTCTTATCTTTCCAGGTCAGAATTTCTTGGAACAGTCAAATCTTGTTGACATAGGGGACCTCAGTTCTCAGACCTAATAATTGGATATGATTGTCTCTATTTTTATATTTATCCTGTTCCCTATTGATGGGCACTTATGTTTTTTTTCCAGTATTTCACTATCACATGCTATGCTTCAATGACACCTTGTGCACAGGGGTGAGTTTCACTAGGGCCCCCACCTAGAAGTGGAATTGCTGGGTAGTGAGATGTGAGCATCTTCAATTTTCCTAGAGTCCTAGATTCTTTCTAATTCATCTCCCTGCCTCCCAGAAGAGGAAGCCTCTCTCCACAGCCACCACAGCAGACGGCAAGAACTGCCAGGGCTTTGCCCCCACCGGCTGCTTGCCCACGCACCTGCCCTCCCTTGTTCTGGCAGATTAATGGTGACCTGTGACCTTGACAGGCTGGCCACACTCCCGGCCAATTTCAGCCTGTCGAGAGGAGTCCCAGGGGTGGTCAGGGTCTGGGGATGCGTTAGCCAGATGGGCCTGGGAGGTCTGGGTTTGGCTTATCCCAGGAGGCAGAGCAGGTGGGCAGCCCTCAGCAACCCCCCACACATTCTCCTCATCATGCATCATTGGGCTGGAGCTGGAGCCAGATGGTAGGGATGGGGCGGCTTGCAGCTTCTGCCCTGACAAAGGATCCTCTATACTGCACCCCCACCCTGACGCTGACCAGCTTGGCTAGTCTAGGCTCTGGCTGTCCAATTACTCTCAGCCCTGGCCTGTCCTGCCCCGGGGTGCCTTTCTGCTGATCCTGTTTGTGGAGGAAGTCTGCAATGTTCCTGGAGACTCTTGGACTTGGAAAGTCACTTACCATTAACTTGAGAGTGAGCAGGTAAAACCAAGACAGCATGGCCCTGTGGTTATAACAGGTGACAGATTCAAATGCAGTAATAGGATTAAGTGCAATGGGCCAGGTGGCAAACTGGTGCCTGGCTTTCAGTGAGCCCTCATCAACAGCCTCTGTGACTGCTATGAATGGGGAAACTGAGGCCTAGAGGGGCGGACGCTTGCAGAAGATCCTCATAGTTAGGAGGTTAGGCTTGGGAGTCAGGCCTACCTGTGTTAATCCAGATCTGCTACTGAGAGTAAGTCCTTGGGCAGATCACCTAAGCTTTCAGTTTCACCAGCTGAAATGTGGCCCTCTGAGGCCTCATCATAGAGAACAATCCTGAGGATGAGGAAAGATAACGCAAGGAAGGCATCTGGTAGATAGTAAGGACTCAGTACATGAGTCCTAAACCTCATCATCCTTGATTTTCTCTTTCATTTTCTTTCTTTCTTTCCTTCCTTCCTTCCTTCTTCCTTTCTCTTTTTTTTTTTTTTTTTGAGTTGGAGTCTTGCTCTGTCACCCAGGCTGGAGTGCAGTGGCACGATCTCAGCTCACTGCAACCTCTGCCTCCCGCGTTCAAGCGATTCTCCTGCCTCAGCCTCCTGAGTAGCTGGGACTACAGGCATGCGCCACCACGCCCGGCTAATTTTTGTATTTTTAGTAGAGACAGGGTTTCACTGTGTTAGCCAGTATGGTCTCAATCTCCTGACCTCGTGATCCGCCTGCCTCAGACTCCCAAAGTGCTGGGATTACAGGCGTGAGCCACCGCACCCGGCCTCTTTCTCTCTCTTTCTTTCCTTTCCCCTCCCCTCCCCTCCCCTCCCCTCCCCTCCTCTCCTCCCGTCTCCTCTCCTCCCCTCTCCTTTCTCACTCACTCTGTCGCCCAGGCTGGAGTGCAGTAGCACTATCTCAGCTCACTGCAACCTCCACCTCCCGGGTTCAAGTGATTCTCCTGCCTCAGCCTCCCATACAGCTGAGATTACAGGCACTTGCCACCACGCCAGGCTAATTTTTTATATTTTTAGTAGAGATGGGGTTTCACCATGTCAGCCAGGATGGTCTCGATCTCCTGACTTCATGATCCGCCTGCTTTGGCCTCCGAAAGGGCTGGGATTACAGGCATGAGCCATAGTACCCAGCCTTCCTTCCTTCTTTCTTTCTTTCGAGACGAAGTCTCTGTTGCCCAGACTGGAGTGCAGTGGCATGATCTTGGCTCACTGCAACCTCTGCCTCTTGGGTTCAAGTGATTCTCCTGCCTCAGCCTCTCATGTACTGGGATTACAGATGCCTGCCACCATGCCCAGCTAACTTTTGTATTTTCGGTAGAGACGGGGTTTTGCCATGTTGGTCAGGCTGATCTTGAACCCCTGACCACAAGTGATCTGCCTGGCTCAGTCTCCCAAAGTGCGGGGATTACAGGTATGCGGGTATGAGCAACCATGCCCAGCCTTTTTTTTTTTTTTTTTTTTTTTTTTTTTTGAGACAGGGTCTCTTGCTGTCACCCACTCTGGAGTGCAGTGATGCAATCTTGGCTCACTGCAACCTCTGCCTCCTGGGGGTCAAGAGATCCTCCCACTTCAGCCTCCTGAGTAGCTGAGACTACAGGTGTGCACCAGCAGGCCCAGCTAATTTTTGATTTTTTATAGAGACAGGGTTTCACTGTGTTACCCAGGCTGGTCTCGAAGTCCAGAGCTCAAGCGATCCTCCCACCTTGGCCTGCCAAAGTGCTGGGATTACAGGGGTGAGCCACTGCTCCTGGCCCCTTTTCTGTTTCTTTCATTTCTTCCTTCCTTCTCTCTTTCTTTTTTTTTTTTTTTTTTTGAGACGGAGTCTTGCTCTGTCGCCCAGGCTGGAGTGCAGTGGTGCAATCTCGGCTCACTGCAAGCTCCGCCTCCCGGGTTCACGCCATTCTCCTGCCTCAGCCTCCCGAGTAGCTGGGACTACAGGTGCCCGCCACTGTGCCCGGCTAATTTTTTCTATTTTTAGTAGAGACGGGGTTTCACCATGGTCTCGATCTCCTGACCTTGTGATCCACCCGCCTCGGCCTCCCAAAGTGCTGGGATTACAGGCGTGAGCCACCGCGCCCGGCCCTTCTCTCTTTCACCATTTCTCAGAAGTGGGTGGTTCAAAGGTTTTCTCTGACTTGGGGAAGAGCATGTGAGAGCCCAGGGGGGCTGGGGAGGCAGGCAGGCCAGGGCGAGCCACAGGGCTGCAGCCCGGCCAGCACTCACGCGGGGCTGCCTCCAGGAATCCCTCCCCACACACGGGGCCTGGGCACCTTTCAATTGGCTCCTTGCTGCCAAATGAAGTCTATTAATATCAAAGTAATGAGGTAATTACTGTGATTTAGAAAAATTACTAGTGAATGCTTTTGAGGGAATTTCAGAGCAGGGAAGAGGGTAAGTGAAACATCTGTGAGGAAAGGGATACAGTGCTGTCAGGGATGAATCCTGAGGGTGGGTGAACTCTGGCCTGTGTGGGGCAGGGTAGGGGTGGTTGGAGGGGACCACCCCAGTCTCATGCATGCGCATGGGACTTTTGGAGTAAATAATAGGGGAGGAGCGTGTGTGCATGTGTGTGTGTGTCACCAGGGTGTAGGATTTTCAGGCCCTAGGAGCACCCCAACTTGGGCTGGTACAAAGCAGCAGATTCCAGGGTGAAGAACAACCCCTGGAGCCAGAGGCCAGCCCCTTTTCACAGTCCCAGCCTCTGACTGCCCTTGACTGATCTCCACCCACAGAATCCTCCCAGCGCTGAGGCCACCGGCCTGGAGAAGGGTTAGATGAGTAAAGAGCTCTCTGCATGAGAGAAGTTGGGCAGAGCTCAGAAGCAGCGGTTGTCAAAGTGTGACTCTTGGACTGGCAGCATGGTCACCGCCTGGGAACTTGCTAAAAATGCACATTCTCAGGCTGCTGCAGAGCCACTGAATCAGTAACTCTGGGGTGGGGACTAGTGATCTGATTTGTTGTTCTTTTTGAGACGGAGCCTCTCTCCATTGCCCAGGCTGGAGTGCAGTGGTGTGAACTCACCTCCGCCTCCCAGGTTCAAGCCATTCTCTTGTCTCAGCCTCCTGAGTAGCTGGGATCACAGGCTCAGGCCACCGCACCCGACCTGACAATCTGTTTTAAGGAGCCCCTAATAGAGGCATGAAATGACAGGAAGGGTCAGGCCTGGGAAATGGAGGCCAGAGACTGCTTTGAGAGGCTTTTAGGAGGTTGAATCTGTAGGAATTGGTACCAGGGTGGGTGTGGAAGATAGTACGGCAGTAGTAGTTGTAGTAATAATAATAACAGTAATAATGACTTGAACATGTATTGTACACTTTCTGTTCTCTTATTTAATCCTCACAATAAGCCTAAGAGGCAGCTACTATTCTGATCCCAATTTTTCACATAGGAAACTAAAGAACAGAGAGGCTGAATGCCCAAGGCCACACAACTGGTTGCTGGTGGAGCTGGGATGCAATTTCAGTCTTCAGATGCTGGGTTTTTGCCTCCTTTCTAATACCAGGCTGCTTTGGTAATCTGAAGAGGGTTGTTGGTGACCTGAGTGAGCAGTAAGGGCTGCCAGGGGAGAAGTAACTTCCAGGGAAGCAGGCCGGGTGCGGTGGCTCAGGCCTGTAATCCCAGCACTTTGGGAGGCTGAGGCAGGTGGATCACGAGGTCAGGAGATCGAGACCATCCTGGCTAACTCAGTGAAACCCCGTCTCTACTAAAAATACAAAAAATTACTGGGCATAGTGGCAGGCGCCTGTAGTCCCAGCTACTTGGGAGGCTGAGTCAGGAGAATGGTGTGAGCCCGGGAGGCAGAGCTTGCAGTGAGCAGAGATCACGCCACTGCACTCCAGCCTGGGCGACAGAGGAAGACTCCGTCTCAAAAAAAAAAAAAACTTCCAGGGAAGCTAACACTGTTTTTGAATTTACTGAGCACTTACTATGTGCTAGGCATGACGCAAAGCATTTACTGGTACACTGTCACATTTATTTATTAATTATTATTATTATTATTACTTTTTGAGATGGAGTCTTACTCTGTCACCCAGGCTGGAGTACAATGGCACGATCTCGGCTCACTGCAACCTCCGCCTGCCAGCTTCAAGCAATTTTCTTGCCTTAGCCTCCTGAGTAGCTGGGATTACAGGCACCCGCCACTATGCCCAGCTAGTTTTTGTATTTTTAGTAGAGAGGGGGTTTCACCATGTTGGCCAGGCTGGTGTCAAACTCCTGACCTTGTGATCCGTCTGCCTCGGCCTCCCAAAGTGCTGGGATTACAGGCGTAAGCCACCTCGCCCTGCCTAATTTTGTATTTTTAATAGAGACAGGGTTTTGCCATGTTGGCCAGGCTGTCTTGAACTCCTGACCTCAGGTGATCTGCCAAAGTTCTGGGATTACAGGTGTGAGCCACTGGGGCTGGCCTACTGTCACATTTAGACCTCACACTGATCCTCTAGGTACTGTAATGATTCCATGTTACAAATGATCTAATTGAGGCTCAGAGAGAGAGTTGCCTGCCCAAGATCAGTCTTTTTTTTTTTTTTTTTTTGACACAAGGTCTCACTCTGTTACCTAGGCTGTAGTAGTGCAGTGGCAGCATCACGGCTCACTGCACCCTCGATCTCCCAGGTTCAAGCGATCCTCTCATCTTGGCCCCCCCGCCCCCCGCCAAGTATCTGGGACTACAGGTGCGTGCCACCACGCTTGGCTAATTTTTGATCTTTTGTAGAGATGGGATCTCACTCACAAATGTGAGCAACAACACCCAGCAATCACATAGTCTTTCTTGTGTCAGGTGCGAATCAGCCTAGTTGTGCTAACTCTGATTGGGAGGCGGGGGCGGGAGGGAAGTTTCACAATGACTCAATGGCCAATTGAATGTTTGCAAATTCATGGTTTATTGAGAGGCTTTCACACCAACACGTAGGCAGTAATGAGAGAGGAGGAACAAGCCACAGGGAGTAGTTCCAGTAGCTCTGGGATGACCGTACTGACTGTTTTCCCTCAGAATGCCAACAAGGGTTGGGGGGCTGAAGGAGAGGTGGGGGGCTGAGGCTCTTCTCCCAGCAGAGCCTGATGGAAAAGAGGCCTCAGAGTTCTCATTGGTAGAGCTCCTACAGGCATCTCTGCCATGACCAGTTTCTTTTTCTTTTCTTTTTTTCTTTCCTTTTTGAGACAGGGTCTCGCTCTGTCACCCAGGCTGGAGTGCAAAGGTGTAATCACGGCTCACTGCAGCCTCATCCTCCCTGGCTCACATGGTCCTCCCACATCAGCCTCAGGGAGAGCTGGGACTACAGGAGTACACCGCCCAGCTAACATTTTTTCTTTTTTTTTCTTTTTTTTTTTTTTTGAGACGGAGTCTCGCTCTGTCGCCCAGGCTGGAGTGCAGTGGCCGGATCTCAGCTCACTGCAAGCTCCGCCTCCCGGGTTCACGCCATTCTCCTGCCTCAGCCTCCTTAGTAGCTGGGACTACAGGCACCCGCCACCTCGCCTGGCTAGTTTTTTGTATTTTTTTTTTTTTTTTTTTTGAGACGGAGTCTCGCTCTGTCGCCCGGGCTGGAGTGCAGTGGCCAGATCTCAGCTCACTGCAAGCTCCGCCTCCCGGGTTCACGCCATTCTCCGGCCTCAGCCTCCTGAGTAGCTGGGACTACAGACGCCCGCCACCTCGCCCGGCTAGTTTTTTTGTATTTCTTAATAGAGACGGGGTTTCACCATGTTAGCCAGGATGGTCTCGATCTCCTGACCTCGTGATCCGCCCGTCTCGGCCTCCCAAAGTGCTGGGATTACAGGCTTGAGCCACCGCGCCCGGCCAGTTTTTTGTATTTTTTAGTAGAGACGGGGTTTCACCGGGTTAGCCAGGATGGTCTCGATCTCCTGACCTCGTGATCCGCCCATCTCGGCCTCCCAAAGTGCTGGGATTACAGGCTTGAGCCACCGCGCCAGGCCTTTTTTTTTTTTTTTTTTTTTTTTTT
>NC_037678.1:69282061-69329878 GCF_003255815.1 Theropithecus gelada
TAGAGACAGAGTCTTGCTCTATCACCCAGGCTGGAGTGCAGTGGCGTGATCTTGGCTCACTGCAACCTCTGCCTCCTGGGTTCAAGCGATTCTCCTGCCTCACCCTCCCGAGTTGCTGGGACTACAGGTGTGCGCCACCATGCCTGGCTAATTTTTTTTTTTGGTATTTTTAGTAAAGTTGGGGTTTCACCATGTTGGCCAGGATGGTCTCGAACTCCTGACCTCAAGTCATCCGCCTGCCTTGGCCTCCCAAAATGCTGGTATTACAGGCGTGAGCCACCATGTCTGGCCAACTTTTTAAATCTTTTTTTTTTTTTTTTTTTGAGACGGAGTCTCGCTCTGTCGCCCAGGCTGGAGTGCAGTGGCTGGATCTCAGCTCACTGCAAGCTCTGACTCCCGGGTTTACGCCATTCTCCTGCCTCAGCCTCCCGAGTAGCTGGGACTACAGGCGCCCGCCACCTCGCCCGGCCAAACTTTTTAAATCTTTAGTAGAGATGTGGTCTCCCTGTGTTGCCAGGCTGCTGCTGAACTGCTGGGCTCAAGCAGTCTCCTTACTTCATCCTTCCAAAATGTTGGGGTTACAGGCATGACCCATAATGCCTCGTGATGGTCAGTTTATTGCGGTGTTCATGGCTCTCTGCAGGAGTCTCCATAGCCATTATCTCAGCTGCCTTGTGGCTTCTCTTTCTTGTTAGGTCTTGTTAGGTCTTGGGGGTGCCTGATCACAGCAGGTGTTATCACCTCTGTCCACCGTACACTTTGAGGGGTCAGCAGTTTCACTGTAGGCTGAGTCACTTGTCATAAGTGACTCCATTTTGACATGTTTTGGATCACAAAACATTATTATTTATCACATAGTGAGTGGCAAGGCCGCAGGAATTTGGAATCGTGGCTCTTAATCCAGATAGACAGACCCTAGTCTCTGTGGGGATCGCCTTCGCACAGTGGGTGCCTTCCTGCTTTGGGCTCACCTGGGACGCCACTCTATGTTTCCGGTACCAAGGACAGGACCAGGGACAGAGTGACAGTGAATATCTGTTAAATGACATTTTAACATTTGTTTAAATAAAAACAGTCCATTACCTCTATTGTGGAGTAGAAAAACAAGCAAACAAACAAATAGGTAAAATAAAACAGTCTACAGAAGCCAGGGGAAGGAAATGAAGTTCATGGAGGCTCTCATGTGCCAGGTACTTTGCTTACACAAGGCCAGTTTAGTGCTTTCAGAACCCTCCAGTCTTTTGTTTTATTATCCTCATTTTACAGATGAGAAAAGTAAGACAGCAAGGAAGTGACCTGTTTGAGGTCACACGATGAGTCCGTGGGAGAATCAGGGTTTGATGCCCTTGGTCTGACCCCCACACTGTTTTCTTTTTTTTTTTTTTTTCCAAAAGACAAAGTCTTGGCCGGGCATGGTGGCTCACGTTTGTAATCCCAGCACTTTGGGAGGCCGAGGCAGGTGGATCACCTGAGGTCAGGAGTTCAAGACCAACCTGGCCAACATGGTGAAACTCCGTCTCTACTGAAAATACAAAAAATGAGCCAGGCATGGTGGTGTGCACCTGTAATCCTAGCTACTCAGGAGGCTGAGGCAGGAGAATTGCTGGAACCCAGGAGGTGGAAGTTGCAGTGAGCTGAGATGGAGCCATTATACTCCTGCCCGGGCAACAACAGCGAAACACAGTCTCAAAAAAAAAAAAAAAAAAAAGACATAGTCTTGTTCTGTCACCAGGCTGGAGTGCAGTGGCGCGATCTCAGTTCACTGCAACTTCTGCCTCCCAGGTTCAAGTGATTCTCCTGCCTCAACTTCCTGAGTAGCTGAGACTACAGACGCATGCCACCATGCCAGCTAATTTTTATATTTTTAGCAGAGACAGGGTTTCACCATGTTGGCCAGGATGGTCTGGATCTCTTGACCTCGTGATCTGCCCTCCTCAGGCTCCCAATGTTCTGGGATTACGGGCCTGAGCCACTGTGCCCAGCTGAGATATGTTTTCATCATGTTGGCCAGGCTGGTCTCAAACTCCTGACCTCAAATGATCCACCCTTCTCGGCCTCCCAAAGTGCTGGGATTACAGGTGTGAGCCACTGTGCCCAGCCTCACATTGGTTCTCTTTCCATTGGTCCAGTCTGTGACTCTGGAGGGTTGCAATAAAGAGATGGGAGGGGCTCAATAACTGGCGACTGGTATAATAATGGTATAATAATGGTGACACCATTATGTGTAAATGGATGTGTAATCCTCACATGGAGAAGGGAAAAACGTGCTTCGAAAGTCACAATCTCAGCCTGGGCAACACAGCAAGACTCCATCTCTACAGAAATTAAAGAAAAATAGCCAGGCCTGAACTGGGTGTGGTGGCTCAAGTCCAGGTCCAAAAAGATACTATAAACATAATCAGACAGATATGAAAAAAAATCAAGTAGGGCTGGGCATGGTGGCTCATGCCTGTAATCCCAGCACTTTGGGAGGCTGAGGCAGGTGAATCATGAGGTCAGGAGTTTGAGACCAGCCTGATCAACATGGTGAAACCCCATCTCTACTAAAAATACAAAAATTACGGCCGGGCATGGTGGCTCACACCTGTAATCCCAGCTCTTTGAAAGGCTGAGGCGGGCGGATCACAAGGTCAGGAATTCTTCGAGACCAGCCTAACCAACATGGTGAAACCCTGTCTCTACTAGAAATACAAAAATTAACGGGGCCTAGTGGCAGGCACCTGTAATCCCAGCTACTCGGGAGGCTGAGGCAGGAGAATCCTTTGAACCCGGTAGGTGGAGGTTGTAGTGAGCCAAGATAGCACCACTGCACTCCAGCCTGGGCGAAAGAGTGAGACTCTGTCAAAAGAAAAAGAAAAATAGTCAGGCCTGTTGGTGGGCTACCTGGGAGGCTGAGATGGGAGGATCGCTTGAGCCCAGGCGTTCGAGGATGCGTGTGAGCCGTGGTTGTGCTACTACGCTTAAGCCTGGGTAACAGAGTGAGACTCTACCTCAAAAACCAAAACCAAACCGACAAACAAAAAGTGACAACCTCAAGTAGCCCAGCTTCCCATCCCATTCCCGCCTTCCAACACTTTCAGGGCTGATGGCACCGGCTGGGACCTTGCGACCCTGGCTCTCTGCTGCCCCCTCCTGGCATCTGTCAGGTGGCGCCGGGATGTGAAATCTTCAGCTTGTCTCCAGGGCAGCAACAGTGTCTTTTGTGAGTGACCAATATAAGGGTGGGAAGGACGCAGCTGGGGATACCTCCTCTTGGGCCTCTTGTTCCTCTCTAATGAAATTCTGGATTGGGACTAAAAGTTCCTAGACCATGACTCTGAATCGTTCTCTGCCAAGGATAACATCTTCCTGGCCTTTCATGATCTCCAGCCAAAAAGTCAAACCAGCAGGGCATGGTGGCTCACCCCTGTAATCCCAGGACTTTGGGAGTCTGAGGTAGGTGGATCGAATTAACTCAGGAGTTCCAAACCAGCCTGGACAACATGGTGAAACCCCGTGTCTCCGAAAAAAAAAAAATTGGTGCACACCGGTAGTCACAGCTACTGAGGAGGCTGAGGTGGGAGGATCACTTGAGTCTGGGAGGCGGAGGTTGCAGTGAGCTGTGATTGCGCCACTGCACTCCAGCCTGGGTGATGGATTGAGACCCCTTTCTCCAAAAACAAAGAAACAAACAAAAAAGAAACAGAGTGAGACCCTGTCTCAAAAAACAAACAAACAAAAAACCCGGCTGGGTGGCTCATGCCTGTAATCACAACAGTTTGGGAGGCTGAGGTGGGCGGATCACGAGGTTAGGAGTTCGAGACCAGCCTGGCCAACATGGTGAAACTTTGTCTTGACTAAAAATACAAAAATTAGCCGGACATGGTGTCGGGCACCTGTAATTCCAGCTACTCAGGAGGCTGAAGCAGGAGAATCACTTGAACCCGGGAGGCGGAGGTTGCAGTGAGCCAAGATTGGGCCACTGCACTCCAGCCTGTATAACAGAGCAACACTCTATCTCGGCGGGGGTGGAAATAAAAAAGAAAAAGCCAAACCCTTTGCCCTGGTTCCTATCCCCTGTATTTCTTCTTCTTCTCCTTCTCTTCTTCTTCTCCTTCTTCTCCTTCTTCTTCTCCTTCTCCTTCTTCTTCTCCTTCTCCTTCTTCTTCTCCTTCTCCTTCTCCTTCTTCTTCTCTCTTTTTTTTTTTTGAGATGGAGTCTCTCTGTTGCCCAGGCTGGAGTGGAGTGCAAATGGGGAAATCTGGGCTCACTGCAACCTCCACCTCCCGGATTCAAGCGATTCTCCTGCCTCAGCCTCCTGAGTAGCTGGGATTACAGGTGCCCGCCACCACACCTGGCTAATTTTTGTATTTTTAGTAAAGACAGTGTTTCACCATGTTGGTCAGGCTGGTCTCGAACTCCTAACCTCAGGTGATCCACCTGCTTTGGCCTCCCAAAGTGCTGGGATTACAGGCATGAGCCACCGCTTGTGGGCACCTGTGCTTCTATTCTCTGGAAGCGTCTTACTCCTCCCTAACTGAACATCATCAGAGCCCAGATTGAAGCATCACCATCACCCAACAAGGTTGATTTTCTTATTGTGGGGCCAGAATTACAGGCCCAGGATTCATGTCTGGTTTAAGTGGAAAACCCCTTAATCACCATCCTATACATCCCCCACTATAGCGAGTGTCCTGCTTCCAGAGCTGGTTTGTCTATGCTTGCTCTGTCCTCTTCAGCTTCATATCTACTCCAGGGCTCAGCACATGGCCCATTTTTCTTCTTTCTCTATGCTCTCTTCCTAGGTTATCTTAGACGGTCACACACTTTAAATATCTTCCATATGTCATTAACTCTCCTTAATCTCCTTCACACAAGCCATTAGCAAGGCTTAGCAATCTTAATACCTCTTAATTATATTTAGACCTTTCCATCCTCACTGCAGTCACCTTTCCAGTTCAGGTCACCACCACCTGCCCTGTGAACAATTTCATTTTTTTTGTTTTTTTGATACAGAGTCTTGCTCTGTCGCCAGGCTGGAGTGCAGTGGCGCGATCTTGGCTCACTGCAACCTCCGCCTCCCAGGTTCAAGCGATCCCACTACCTCAGCCTCTTGAGTAGCTGGGACTACAGGCGCACCACCATGCCCAGCTAACTTTTTGTATTTTTAGTAGAGATGAGGTTTCAGCATGTTGGCCAGGCTGGTCTCGAACTCTTGATCTCACGTGATCTGCCTGCCTCAGCCTCCCAAAGTGCTGGGATTACAGGCGTGAGTCACCATGCCCGGCCAAATTTTTTTTTTTTTTTTTTAAGAGACGGGGTCTTACTCTGTCACCCAGGCTAGACTGCAGCGGTGCAATCATAGCTCACTGCAGCCTCGAACTCTTTTATTCTCAAGCTCAATCAACTGTCTTGCCTCAGCCTCTTGAGTAGCTAGGGCTACAGGTGCACAGCACCATGTCTGGCTAATTTTTTTGTTTTTCTTAAAAACAATTTTTTTACAGTTTTATTATTCTTTTAAATTATTTATTTATTTATTTTTGAGATGGAGTCTTGCTCTGTCACCCAGGCTGGAGTGTGGTGGTGGCGTGATCTTGGCTCACTGCAACCACTGCCTCCTGAGTTAAGGTGATTCTCCTGCCTCAGCCTCTCAAGTAGCTGGAATTACAGGTGCGTGCCACCACACCTGGCTAATTTTTTATTTTTAGTACAGACGTGGTTTCACCATATTAGCCAGGTGGGTCTTGAATTCCTGACCTCAGGTGATCTGCCAGCCTCGGTCTCCCAAAGTGTTGTGATTGCAGGCACGAGCCACTGTGCCCACCAAGAAATTTCAGGTTTTTTTTTTTTTGGGTTTTTTTTTTTTTTGGGGGAAAGAGTCTCGTTCTGTCACCCAGGCTGGAATGCAGTGGCATGATCTCGACTCACTGCAACCTCTGCCTGCTGGGTTCAAGCGATTCTCATGGCTCAGCCTCCTGAGTAGCTGGGATTACAGGCAGGAACCACCACACCCAGCTAATTTTTGTATTTTAGTAGAGACAGGGTTTCAACATGTTGACCAGGATGGTCTCAATCGCCTGACCTTGTGATCCGCCCACCTCAGCCTCCCAAAGTGCTAGGATTACAGATGTGAGCCACCCCGTCCAGCCACGAAGCTTCAGTTTTGATGCACATTTGGAATTATGGGGCAAGAGACAAGCCCAGGGCCCACCCAGGGTGAAAAAGCTGTTAGGTGACCCTTACATAAAGCCAGGGTCTGGAAAGGCTACATCCTCATTGAAAGAGTGGACTGGGCCAGGCGCGGTGGCTCACACCTGTAATCCCAGCACTTTGGAAGGCCGAGGCATACGGATCGCCTGAGGTCGGGAGTTCGAGACCAGCCTCGCCAGCATGGTGAAACCCCCATCTCTACAAAAATAGAAAATTACTTGGGCATGGTGGCGGGTGCCTATAATCCCAGGTACTCGGGAAGCTGAGACAGGAGAATCACTTGAACCCGGGAGGCAGAGGTTGCAGTGAGCTGAGATCACGCTATTGCACTCCAGCCTGGGCAACAGAGCAAGAGTCCATCTCAAAAAAAAAAAAAAAAGAAAAAGAAATAAAGAAAGAGTGGACTGCAAAAATCTTGCAGAGGGCACCAGCAAAGAAATTTCTCCATCATGAACATAGTGGGCGGGGGGAAAGCATCTCTGAGAATTTGTAACCTCACATGGTATTGCAACCTGTATTTCTACTCCTTGTGTGAATCCAAAGATCCCATGCTAAAATATTTTATTTTATTTTATTTTATTTTTTGAGATGGCATTTTGCTCTTAATGACCCGGCTGGAGTATAGTGGCATGATCTCTGCTCAGTGAAACCTCCGCCTCCCAGGTCCAAGCGATTCTTCTGCCTAAACCTCCCAAGTAGCTGGGATTACAGGCATGCACCACCACGCCCAGCTAATTTTTTATTTTTGGTAGAGACAGGGTTTCATCATGTTGGCCAGGCTGGTCTCAAACTCCTGACCTCAGGTGATCTGCCTGCCTTGGCCTCCTAAAGTGCTGAGATTACAGGTGTGAGCCACTGTGCCCAGCCTCATGCTAAGTATTGAAAGCACACTTTTTTTTTTGAGGCAGAGTCTCGCTCTGTCACCCAGGCTGGAATGCAGTGCCATGATCTCAGCTCAGTGCAACCTCCACGTTCCGGGTTCAAGTGATTCTCCTGCCTCAGCCTCCCGAGCAGCTGGGATTACAGGCATGCACCGTTATGCCCGGCTAATTTTTGTATTTTTAGTAAAGACTGTGTTTCATCATGTTGGTCAGGCTGGTCTCAAACTCCTGACCTCGTGATCCACCTGCCTCGGCCTCCCAAAGTGCTGAGATTACAGGCATGAGCCACCACGCCCCGCCCTGAAAGCACTCTCAGGTTGGCTGTACCATCAGGCATCTGACAGAAGTACCCACAAATCCTCTCTGAAGGAATAGAACCTACTTCATACCAGGCCTCAAAGAATGCATATAAACTGCGTAGTCGACAAGATTACACACATGTAACGAAGAAAAAAGATCCACCAGCTGCTGTCTATGGAGTAGCCATTCTTTTATTGCTTTAAGAAAAAGGCTGGGCTCAGTGGCTCATGCTGTAATCCCGGGACTTTGGGAAGCCAAGGTGAGAGGATGGCTTGAGTCCAGGAGTTCCAGACCACTCTGGGCAACATAGTGGGACCCCATTTCTATTTAAATTAAATTAAAGCAAATTTTAAAAAAGAAAAAGAAAAAAGAGCCACCAAGACTTCAGAATCAGAATTACTATATAGGCTCATGCCTATATAGTAATCCCAGTGCTTTGGGAGGTCGAGGCAGGAGGATAGCTTGAACCCAGGAGTTTTGAGGTAGATCAGCAAGATTTGTTTTCCAAGCACTGGTCTTGACTTTGGTCACCATCCCGCTGATCAGAGCAGAATCTGGCCAATCCAGGGTGCAGTGAAGAAGCCAGCCCAAATCAGCAGATAGTGACTGAAATGACCACTAGTTGCCCTCACTGCTCATTTGCATAAAGACACTCCCACTGGTACCATGACAGTTTAGAAAGACTATGGCAATGGGCCATGGCAATGGCCCAGAAGTTACCTTATATGGTTCCAGAAACTCAGCCCATTTTCCGGAAAGTTCTGAATAACTTGCCTTTTAATTTGCATATAATTAAAAGTGGGTATAGGCCGCGCGGGTGGCTCACATCTATAATCCTAGCACTTTGGGAGGCTGAGGTGGGCAGATCGCCTGAAGTCAGGAGTTCATGGCCAACATGGTGAAACTCCATCTCTACTAAAAATACAAAAAAAATGAACCGGGCGTGGTGGCACACACCTGTAATACCAGCTACTCAGGAGGCG
This sequence comes from Theropithecus gelada, assembly GCF_003255815.1. NCBI lineage: Eukaryota > Metazoa > Chordata > Mammalia > Primates > Cercopithecidae > Theropithecus > Theropithecus gelada. Next base: position 69,290,415 of record NC_037678.1, read on the forward strand.
GAGGCAGGAGAATCGCTGGAACCAGGAGGTGGAGGCTGCAGTGAGTCAAGATCGTGCCACTGCACTCCAACCTGGGCAACAGAGCCAGACTCCATCTCAAAAAAAAAACAAAACAAAAAGTGGGTATAAATACAGTTGCCCCCAGCCCAGATGAAGCTACTCTGGGCACACTGCCTATGTGTTAACCCTCCTCTGCAAGGAGCAGTACCTCTGCTGCTGCTGTACACTGCTGCTTCAATAAAAGTTGCTGTCTGATACCACTGGCTCACCTTTGAATTATTTCCTGGGAGAAGCCAAGAAGCTTCTCAGGCTAAGGCCCAATTTTGGGGCTTGCCTGTCTTGAGCCCAGGAGTTAGAGGCTGCAGGAAGCTATGATCATGCCACTGTACTCCAGTCTGGGTGACAAAGCAAGCACCTGTCTCTTTAAAAACAAAAAGAGGCTGGGCGCAGTGGCTCACGCCTTTAATCCCAACACTTTGGGAGGCCGAGGTGGGTGGATCATTTGAGGTCAGAAGTTCGAGACCAGCCTGGTCAACATGGTGAAACCCCATTTCTACTAAAAAATCAAAAAAATTAGCTGCAAGTGGTAGCACATGTCTGTAATCCCAGCTACACGGGAGCCCGGGGCAGAAGAATCGCTTGAACCTGGGAGGTGGAGGTTGCAGTGAGCTGAGATTGTGCCATTGCTCTCCAACCTGGGTGTCAGAGTGAGACCCTGCCTCAAAAATAAATAAATAAATAAGATGAAATAAAAACAAAAAAGAACTGCTATATAGATAATGTAAAATAAGTACAATTAATAGGTTTAAATACATTTCAAAAGGGTATCAAAAGCATGGGTAAAGAATAGAGAGACTACATCAGGCATGGTGGCTCGCGCCTGTAATCCCAGCACTTTGGGAGGCTGAGGCAGGTGGATCACCTGAGGTCAGGAGTTCAAGACCAGCTTGGCCAATATGGCAAAACCCCATCTCTACTAAAAATACAAAAAATTAGCCAGGGGTGGTTGTGGGCGCTTGTAATCTCAGCTAACTTGGGAGGCTGAGGCAGGAGAATTGTTTGAACCCAGGAGGCGGAAGTTGCAGTGAGCTGAGATCACGCCATTGCATTCCAGCCTGGGGGGGACAGAGCAAGACTCTGTCTCAAAAAAAAAAAAAAAAAAAAAGATACTATAGACATAATCAGACAGATATGAAAAAAAAATCAAGTAGGGCTGGGCATGGTGGCTCATGCCTGTAATCCCAGCATTTTGGGAGGCTGAGGCAGGTGAATCACGAGGTCAGGAGTTGGAGACCAGCCTGATCAACACGGTGAAACCCTGTCTCTGCTAAAAATACAAAAATTACGGCCGGGCACGGTGGCTCACACCTGTAATCCCAGTTGTTTGAGAGGCTGAGGTGAGTGGATCACAAGGTCAGGAATTCGAGAACAGCCTGGCCAACATAGTGAAACCCTGTCTCTACTAAAAATACAAAAAATTAGCTGGGCATGGTGGTGGGTACCTGTAATCCCAGCTACTTGGGAGGCTGAGGCAGGCAAATCACTTGAAGCCAGGAGGTGGAGGTTATCGTGAGCTGAGATCATGACACTGCACTCCAGCCTGGGCGACAGTGCGAGACTCCGTCTCAAAACAAACAAACAAAAAAAACCCCCAAAAGTAGCTGGGTGTGGTGGCATATGCCTGTAATCCCAGCTACGCGGGAGGCTGAGGCAGGAGAATCACTTGAACCTGGGAGGTGGAGGTTGCAGTGAGCCGAGATTGCACCACTGCACTCCAGCCTGGGCGACAGAGCAAGACTCCGTCTCAAAAAAAAAAAAAAAAAAGAAAGTGGAATTTCTAGAAATAAAAAATGTCACAATTGATACTTTAAATTCAAAGAATAGGATAAACAGTAGATTAGTTCTAGCTAAAGAAATAATTAGTAAACTGGAAGATATCACTGAAGAAATTACTCAGAATGCAGTATGGAAAAAAGAAAAGAGAAGATATGAAAGAAAGTTAAGAGACATGGAGATTTGAGTAAGATGCTCTAATTTAAGAGATAATTAAAGATTGGGCAAGAGGCATTTGGCCTTCTTTGATAGAAAGCTTTGCCTGCCACCTTCAGGCTGAGCACAATGGCTCCCGCCTGTCATCCCAGCACTTTGGGAGGCTGAGGCGGGCAGGTCACCTGAGGTCAGGAGTTTAAAACCAGGCTGGCCAACATGGTGAAACCCCGTCTCTACAAAAATTAGCCAGGCATGGTGGCATGAGCCTGTAATCCTAGCTATTCTAGAGGCTGAGTTGAAAGAATCACTTGAACCTGGGAGTCGGAGGTAGCAGTGCCATTGCACTCCAACCTGGGCGAGAGTGAGACTCTGTCTCAAAATAAAATAAAATAAATAAAAAGAGGCCGGGTGCGATGGCTCCCACCTGTAATCCCAGCACTTTGGGAGGCTGAGGCGGGTGGATCACCTGAGGTCAGGAGTTCAAGACCATCCTGGCCAACGTGGTGAAACCCCCAGTTGTTTTTTTTTTTTGAGACAGAGTCTCGCTCTGCTGTCTCCCAGGCTGGAGTGCAGTGGTGTGATCTTGGCTCACTGCAACTTCCCGGGTTCAAGGGATTCTCCCATCTCAGCCTTCCAAGTAGCTGGGATTACAGGTGCCCACCACCACACCCGGCTAATTTTTTGTATTTTTAGTAGAGATGGGGTTTCGAACCCGGGAAGTTGCAGTGAGCCGAGATCGTGCCACTGCACCCCATCCTGGGCAACAGGAGTGAAACTCCGTCTTAAAAAATAAAAAAATAAAAATAAATAAATAAATACAAAGAAAAATATTTAGCACTAAATACTTGACAAACATAGTGAATAATCTGGGAGAGAGTAATTAAAGATAATAGAGTGCAGTTAATACAATTAGAGAATATAAATTCCAAAAGCAGAAGGAAAAACGTCCATTTATTTGATGTTAAAAAATGTAAAACTAAACAATAGATTGTTTAGAATTCATACATAGATATTAACACTATAATGAATTGTAAGAAAATCAGTATCAGAAATTTTGAATCATAGTTTTTTTTCTGGACATGGGAAGGAGGAATGGTATCAGGCAGGAGAGGTCCCAGATGAATTGACCATGTTCTATTTCCTTCCTTCCTTCCTTCCTTCCTTCCTTCCTACCTTCCTTCCTTCCTTCCTTCCTTCCTTTCTACCTTCCTTCCTTCCTTTCTACCTTCCTCCCTCCCTCCCTCCCTCCCTTCCTTCCTTTCTTCCTTCCTCCCTCCCTCCCTTCCTTCCCTTCCCTTTTCCTTCCTTCCTCCCTCCCCTTCCCTTCTCCTTCTTTCCTTTCTTCCTTCTTGCCTTCCTCCATCACTCCCTCCCTTCCCTTCTTTTCTCCTTCCTTCCCTTCCCTTCTTCTTCCTTCCTTCCTTCCCTCCCTTCTCCTTCATTCCTCCCTCCCTTCCTTCCTTCTTCCCTCCCTCCATTCCCTTCCCTTCCCTTCTCCTTCCTTCCTTCCCTTCTCCTTCCTTCCTTCCTTCCTTCCTTCCTTCCTTCCTTCCTTCCTTCCTTCCTTCCTTCCTTCCTTCTCCTTCTCCTTCTCCTTCTTCCCTCCCTCCCTCCTTCCCTCTCTTTCTCTCTCTCTTTCTTTTTTCTTTTCTTTTTTTTTTTGTGTGTGACAGGTTATCACTCTTTCACCCAGGTTGCAGTGCAGTGGTGTGATCTCAGCTCACTGCAGCCTCTTCTGGGCTCAAGAGATCCTCTTACCTCAGCCTCCAGAATAGCTGAGAATACGGGCATGCACCACCACACCTGGTTAATTTTTGTGTTCTTTGTAGGGACAGGGTTTCGCCATGTTGCCCAGGCTGGTCTCGAACTCCTGGACTCAAGCAATCTGCCCACCTTGGCCTCCTAAAATGCTGGGATTACAGGCGTGAGCCACCGTACCCGGCCTTCTATTTCGTTGTGTGCCAGGTACATTATTATGTATTTTCTTCTTCTTTTTTTTTTTATTTTTTTACAAGCATTTCCAATGAAATTGTTTTCTTTTTTTAATTGTGGGGGAATTGTTAGAGACTTTCTCTCAGCTTCAATTTGTTTGTTTGCTTTTTGAGACAGAGTCTTGCTTTGTCGCCCAGGCTGCAGTGCAGTGGCACAATCTCGGCTCACTGGAACCTCTGCCCCTGGGTTCGAGTGATTCTCCTGCCTCAGCCTCCTAGGTAGCTGGGACTACAGGTGCCCACCACCATGCCTGGTTAATTTTCGTATTTTTAGTAGAGAGGGGGTTTCACCATATTGGTCACGCTGGTTTTGAACTCCTGACCTCAGGTGATCCACCTACCTCGGCCTCCCAAAGTGCTGGGATTACAGGAGTGAGCCACCATGCCTGGCTCTCAGCTTAAATTTGAACATGCATTTTGAGGAGGCAGTTTGGAGTCCCTAACACTGATTAAAAATGTGATTTTTAAATCATGATTAAAAAATGTGAGTATGGGTTCTCTCTTCCCTGCCCTGACTTGGGAGGTGTGGAGTGGCCTCTTAACTGGATGGACTGCCTTATGGAAAGGTGAATTCATGTTACTGGGGACATCCAAGCTCAGGCTAGAGGTGAAGGTCTCAGGGATGCTATAAAGGGGCTGCTTGTTAAGAGTAGGATGGGGGAAATTGGACCTGATGGCATTTAACAGGTTTCCCCTCCTAAATGCCAAGATTTTAGGAAGCTGATATTTCTTTTTTTTTTTTTTTTTCTTTTGAGATGGAGTCTCACTCTGTTGCCCAGGCTGGAGTGTAGTGGCACGATCTCGGCTCACTGTAAACTCTGCCTCCTGGGTTCACGCCATTCTCCTGCCTCAGCCTCCCGAGTAGCTGGGACTACAGGCGCCTGCCACCATGCCCAGCTAATTTTTTTTGTATTTTTAGTAGAGTCAGGGTTTCACCGTGTTAGCCACGATGGTTTCGATCTCCTGACCTCGTGATCCGCCCGCCTCGGCCTCCCAAAGTGCTGGGATTACAGACGTGAGCCTCTGCACCTGGCCAATTTCAGTATTTTTTAGTAGAGATGGGGTTTCACCATGTTGGCCAGGCTGGTGTCGATCTCCTGACCTCAAATGATCCACCCACCTTGGCCTCCCAAAGTGTTGGGATTACAAGTGTGAGCCACCTCACCCGGCCTGCAATAAAGATTAAAAGGCAACATAATGGAAGTACCTGATTTTGTTTCCATCCCATAGGGCCCCTTAGAGCTTTAGATTTTGGAAGCCTCTTATCCACCACTTAGATATAAACCTTTTTCAGGCTACAGTACAGTGTCACAGTGGGCTCATTATTTCATCTCTGAGCCTCAGTTTCTTCATCTGTGTAATGGGGATAATAATAGGACCTACTTCCTAGGCCGCCTTGAGGGTTAAACGAGATGATCCATGGAAAGCACTTATTATGGAAGGCATTTGGTCATGTGAACTCTCATTGTTACTGCCATCACTGGGTCTGGGAAGCCAGGAGTATAGGAATTCCTGATCCCTGCCCTAGAGCCCATGCAGAGGGACCTCCCTCTCTGACCAGGACCCCAGACACTTGATACAAGGGTTTGAGCTTGTGGAGACTTTCGTTTTTTGTTTTTTTTTTGAGTCAGAGACTTGCTCTGTTGCCCAGGCTGGAGTGCAGTGGCACCATCTCTGCTCACTGCAACCTCTGCCTCCTGGGTTCAAGTTATTCTTGTGCCTCAGCCCCTGGGTGGCTGGGATCACAAGCATGTGCCACCAAGCCCAGCTAATTTTTGTATTATTATTATTAGTAGTAGTATTACTTTTGAGATGGAGTCTTGCACTGTTGCCCAAGCTGGAGTGCAATAGCACGATCTCGGTTCACTGTAATCTCCGCCTCTGGGGTTCAAGTGATTCTCCTGCCTCAGCCTCTCGAGCAGCCGAGATTACAGGCACCTGCCATCATGCCTGGCTAATTTTTATCTATCTGTCTGTCTATCTATCTATCTATCTATCTATCTATCTATCTATCTATCTATCTATCTTTTTTTTTTTGAGATGGAGTCTCACTCTGTCACCAGGCTGCAGTGCAGTGGCGTGACCTCGGCTCACTGCAACCTCCGCCTCCCGGGTTCAAGTGATTCCCCTGCCTCAGTCTCCCACGTAGCTGGGACTACAGGCACGTGCCACCATGACTGGGTAATTTTTTTTCTTTTTGAGACAGAGTCTAGCTCTGTCACCCAGGCTAGAGTGCAGAGGTGTGATCTCGGCTCACTGCAACCTCCACCTCCTGAGTTCAAGCCATTCTCCTGCCTCAGCCTCCTGAGTAGCTGGGATTAGAGATGTGTGCCACCACACCCCGCTAATTTTTGTATTTTTAGTAGAGACAGGATTTCACCATGTTGGCCAGGCTGGTCTCGAACTCCCGACCTCAAGCAATCCGCTTGACTTGGCCTCTCAAAGTGCTGGGATTATAGGCATGAGCCACTGCGCCTGGCCAAGTTTTTGTATTTTAGTAGAGACAGGGTTTCACCATGTTGGTCAGGATGGTCTCTATCTCCTGACTTCGTGATCCATTGGCGTTGGCCTCCCAAAGTGCTGGGATTACAGACTTGAGCCACTGTGCCCGGCTAATTTTCGTATTTTTGTAGAGATGGGGTTTTACCATGTTGGCCAGACTGGTGTTGAACTCCTGACCTCGGGTGATCCACCCGCCTAGGCCTCCAAAGTGCTGGGATTACAGGTGTGAGCCACCGTGCCTGGCCAGAGCTTACAGAGACTTTAGTAGGCTGGGCAGCCTCTCTCCCCTTTTTTTTCCCCTTCTCCCTCTCCTATCCCTTGGGAGTGAACTATTTTCCTCTGGGAGCTCTGCCTGGGGCTTGGCAGGGAGCCGGGCCTATGTGTATCTATCTGGGAGGCCAATTTCTGAGCCACAGCAGAGAGGCATTGGCTGATCACAGTGTAGGGGTAGAGCATTCCTGCAGCTGCAGGGTTCTTGGGGGTAGCTACTGGTGATTGGCACTGCCTATCAAGTGTGATCACAAACACACACACACCCATACTCACATACAGACATACACACATGCATGCCCATGTCGCTGTTTCCTTGGCTCTACATCTTCTTTCTGTGTTAGCCCCTTTGCACACATCACTCCTTCCCCTCTTTCCTGTTATAGCCACAGAAAACTGTCCCCCAGAGGAGAAATCCTCTCTTAGGGATCTTTCTCAGCAAGTTTGTCTGGGCCTCATTAAGTCTTTTTAAAGCAGGGCAGTACGTGGGGGGACTTTTAAGGATCTGGTTCCAGGCTTTGGTCCTGGGAAAGGAACTTCAATTCCCTGCTGGTCTCTTGCCTCCTGCCGGGTCTCTCCTCCCCTCCCTTCTCTACCACTGGAGTGAAGCTTCCACAAGCCAAGTAGGCTGTAGTTATTTATCACAAGTGCTTACCCCAAATTCCCCAGGCTGTCCTACAATCTTTAAGTTCAGTCATACTTTTAAGATATCAACGCGGCCGGGCGCGGTGGCTCAAGCCTGTAATCCCAGCACTTTGGGAGGCCGAGACGGGCGGATCACGAGGTCAGGAGATCGAGACCATCCTGGTTAACACAGTGAAACCCCGTCTCTACTAAAAATACAAAAAAAACTTAGCCGGGCGAGGTGGCGGGCGCCTATAGTCCCAGCTACTCGGGAGGCTGAGGCAGGAGAATGGCGGGAACCCGGGAGGCGGAGCTTGCAGTGAGCTGAGATCCGGCCACTGCACTCCAGCCTGGGTGACAGAGCGAGACTCCGTCTCAAAGAAAAAAAAAAAAAAAAAAAAAAAAAAGATATCAATGCATATATACAATGCTATATTCCTTCGCTGCCTCCCTCCTCTCCTTCTTTTCTCTCACTTTCTTTCATTCATTTTTGAGACAGGGCCTTGCTCTGTCACCCAGGCTGGAGTGCAGTGGCATGATTGTGGCTCACTGTAGCAGCCTCAAACAGGCCTCCTACTGCAGCTTCCCAAGTAGCTGGGAGTACAGGTGCACATTACCAAGCCTGGCTAATTTCTTTACTTTGTAGAGATGGAGTCTTGCTAAGTTGCCCAACTGGTCTCAAATTCCTAGCCTCAAGTGATCCTTCATCCTCGGAATCCCATATATATATGTATGAAAGACCCTGGGTTCTTTTTCTAAACCTGTGTCTCTCCTGTTTTGACACCACTCTAACTTAAAACAATTCCTTTTGTTGTTGTTGTTGTTGGTTTTTTTTTTTTTGAGACGGAGTCTCACCCTATCACCCAGGTTGGAGTGCAGTGGTGCAATCTCTGTTTGCTGCAATCTCCGCCTCCCGGGTTCAAGTGTTTCTCCTGCCTCAGCCTCCTGAGTAGCTGGGATTACAGGTGTCTGCCACCATGCCCCGCTAATTTTTAAATATTTTTAGTAGAGATGGGGTTTCGCTATGTTGGCCAGGCTGGTCTGGAACACCTGACCTCAAGTGATCCACCCACCTCAGCCTCCCAAAGTATTGGGATTACAGGCACGAGCCACTGTGCCTGGCCCTGAGTTTGCTTGCTTGCTTGCTTCCTTCCTTCCTTCCTTCCTTTTTTCCTTCTTTCTTTCTCTTTCTTTCTTTTCTTTCCTTCCTTCCTTCTTTCCTTCCTTCCTTCCCTTTCCTTTCCTTTCTCCTTCCTTCCCTCTTCCTCTCTCTTTCTTTCTTTCTTCCCTTTCTCTTTCTTTCTTTTTCTTTCCCTCCCTCCCTCCCTTCTTTCCTTCCTTCCTTCCTTCCTTCCTTCCTTCCTTCCTTCCTTCCTTCCTTNTAGCCAGGCTTGGTGTCTGTGATCCCAGCTACTTGGGAGGCTGAGGCAGAGAACTGCTTGAACTTGGGAGGCAGAGGTTGCAGTGAGTTGAGATTGCACCACTGCTCCCAGCCTGGGTGACAGAGCACGACTCCATCTAAAAATAAAAGAAAGAAAAGAAAAGAAAAGAAAAGAAAAGAAAAGAAAAGAAAAGAAAAGAAAAGAAAAGAAAATATATATAAAGCAGTGGTTCTCAATCTTCAGCCCCTGGTCTAGCAGCACCAACATTGACATAAATATCACCTTTGTGTCTTCCATGTAAAAGATTAGCAATAAAGACTTATTAACTATCTTTTAAATTCAAAAGTGTGTCTAAAACAAATTTAAAATGACATTCTTTTTCAATAGCCTGTATATATTTGAACATCTCTGAGAGATTTTTTTTTTCTCGTGGTAAAATGCAAAGATACGTTTTCATCATCATCATCATCATCACTATTACTTTAACATGTGTAAATCTGTAGAAAATGTTTTAAGGAAATGTAAAGAACAAAAAACTTGTTTCAAGTAAGGGGACAACCTAATAAAAGTGTATGTTTTTAAAGAGTGGATTATTAAAGATAACCCAAGAATAGGACATGTTTTTTAAAATGCTTAAAGATAATCTATTTTCTAAAAACAAACTTCTTTATAATCAATGAAAATGACCACATAGTTAGTAATATACCCAACCAATAAATTTCAATGTTTCTCAAGAAATTTTTAAAAATTATATGGATACACATGGTGTCTAATCTTGGTATAATAAATTAGTTAATCAAAATGTCTGTCTTTGCCCATGTATGTGTGTGTGTGATGGAGTAGGAAGAGGAAAATAGAGAGAGAAGAGGACTGGTGCAGAAAAAAAAAAAAGAAATCAGTATATTGATATCAACACAAGGAAAGGTTGAACCACTTTCAGGAAGCTAGCAATTCCTTCTCATTGACACAAGTAGACACCTCTTGTTCCTTCATGTTCATTATTCATTGACATGTCAAGGGACATACAAGAAACAATTTTTAAATGGGCCAGAGAAACCTTTTCTGTAATATGATTTGTGCATTTCACACCATTTTATGATAACACGTTTAGCAAAAATTGAAGGTACTTAACATAATCTCTAATAGTTTATTTTAAACATAATTGAAAGTAAAGTATATACACCATGGGAACTAGAACTTAGACTGCATTTCATTTATAACATTTTAATGTAGAAATAAATAGAAAGGAGCTAAGAAGTGTTATTATTACTTGGGTAGAGGTAAAACTGTTGAAATTTTTATTCTTGCCCAATGCTATGACAAATCATATAACAATGGCATGCTAATAACCTCCCTGCTCATGGTGGGTAACAGCATTAATGTGTATACTGATTAGAGAATTAGAAAAGGACATGGTTCTTATAAGATCATACCATTTAAGTATTCTGATCACTCAGTCTACATATGTATCTTATAGGGAAACAATGCAATGGCTCCACGAAAATCACTTTTATGAGATTTTAGAGTCACTAAGAGTGTTTGAAAATAATCTAGGTCAGTCATTGTACTCAACTGTGGAAACAGACTTGGCCTCTTCTCGGAAGAGTCAATTACAGTTGCCATCTGATTTTATCGTCTCCCATTTGCCCTTTCCCTCATGACATTGTGTGGATCCTTGTCATTTGGCCACATCTGTTTGCGAGAAGGTCATGGAGTCAATGTCTTGCCTGATTATCAGCATTTGACATCATTAATGTCATCTTTGATGCTTCTTCAATCTATCCTGTGATTGCTATTCAACACTCTTCTTACCTCTTTTTGTGGTGTATACTTTCTATTAACAAAATTTTTCAACTAGAATCTATTTATTAACAGCTTCTAAATCATGTGTCCATACATAACTTTATCCTTGATACGTAATCCTTTGTAATTAACTGACTACTAGACATATTTTTTGTTGTTTATGTTGTTTTGGTTTATAGTCACAACATTCTGGATAGACCTTTTATCTCATCAGCTTAACTCCTTTATTTATTTGAAGGTAATTCCCATTGCCCATTTGTGTCAGAAGCCTTGTTTTTCCTTATTCTACCAATTACCTACTCTTATTCCTAAAATCTAGGTGGTTTATAAGGCATGCCAATTATTTCCCCTTGACTCTCTGGAACCTCATCTCCCCAAACATTACTGTCACTGTAATAGGAGTAGACTAGCATTCATAAATATTTTTACAATTTCCTACCAAAGCTCGTGTTTGGTCTTCCTGGATAAATCAAATAAGTTTACTAATTTTTCTCCATATTTCAGTAGAATGATTGTTTTCAAAGTCTAATTATGATGACACTGCTTAAAATCCATATTGCATCCCCAAAACCTTAAAGATAAAATAAAAAATCATTTAGCATGGTGCTCTAGAGCCTTCATAATCTTAATTTCCGGCTAAGTTTAACAATAACAACTAAAAGTCCCATTGTTTACTTCACTACTATCTCGTGACTGTAGTGACAATTTGCATAAACTTAAAGCAATTACCATCCACCACACTATGAACTAATCACCAGACTATTCTGGCTGCTGTAACAAAATACTGGGTGTCTTATAAACAACAGAATTGTATTGCTGAGATCTGTCAGCACCTTACTCCAGAACTGTATGTCCTGGAGGCTGAGAAATACAAGACCAAAGCGCTGACAGATTCAATATCTGGTCAGGATCCCCTTTCTGGTTCATAGATGATTATCTTTTTGCTGCATCCTCACGTGGTGGAAGGGGTGAGAAACCCCATTTATGAGGGCTCTGCCCTCATGACCTATTCACTTCCCAAAGCTCACTTCCTAATACCATCACCTTGAGAGTTAAGATTTTAATATATGAATTTGGAGGGAACACAGATATTCAGACCATACCAAGATCTTACTCAGATTTCACCACTTTTTTCTCCTAATACATTGTTTCTCTTTTTCTGTTCTAGAACCCAATTCAGCATTCCACATTGCTTCAATCTGTGGCAGCTCCCCCAAATTTTCTTGTCTTTCATGACCTTGACAATTTTGAGGAGTATTCATTAGTCATTTTGTATAATCTCTCTCAATTTGAGTCTGATGTTGGTTATATCTTTTCTTGAAATACAAAATTAATTTGTCTCCATTTTTAGAGAGACTCAGTATCACAAAATATACTGAATGGGCTAAGTCCACATTTTTCCAAATTCCCTGATTTTTCTGCTGTGTGTACATTATAATACCAAGTATTCAAAATGTAAAAGTACATAGAATGTTTATACATACACATTAAAATCTTAAAGAAAATTTACTAAGGTTTTGAGTGGGTATTTCTTATAAATTTTGAAATTATAGTCATTATTCTCTTATTATTGTTTCTATACCATGTGACTGTTGACAATCTTTTTATAACTTGTGCAACATCTTTCTATATAATGTGACATGTGTGATCTTTTTATAACCTGTCAAAAAAAGAACAATTTAAAAATATATTGCCAAGCCTCCATTGTATTCCACACACGTGTGATGTTCAGTATTTTAGCTACTAGACACATGAGCCTTCTTTCTTTCTTTTTTCTTTTTCTTTCTATTTCTTTCCTTTCTTTCTTTTTCTTTCTCTTTCTATTTATTTTCTTTCTTTCTCTTTCTTTTTCTTCTCTTTCTCTTTATTTTTCTTTAAATTTAAATTAATTAAAGTTAAAAACTGAATTCCTTAGTTGTACTAGCCACATTTCAAGGACTCAAGAGTTACATGAAGCTAGTAGCCACCAAACTGGACAGTAGAGATTATAGAACATATATGTCATCATGGGAGACCTTATCAGGCAATACTATTCCTACGTCATGATTATTGGAGACAGTTTTTACATTCTCATAGACCTATATCCCAGGCTGTCTTCACAAATTAGGGAAAAATGTTAAGTTTTGTTATCTATTGTGAATCTCTAAACTGAAAATAACTCTAGTTAGTTTGGTTATTTGTAAATATAATGTAATCATCAGCCCTTGTCAGTCTTTAGCCAATAGTAGCAGAAAATATGTGTGTGTGCCCGCATGTGTCTGTGTGCACCCTCATACGCAGACGTTATTCTATGCACTTGACATTCATTATCTTATAAAACTGTCACACCATAAATTACATATGAACATATCTTCATTTACACAAGGGGAAATTGAAGCAAAGAGTTTCCCAGAGTCATAAAAACACTAAATGGCATACCCAAGATTTGCCCATTGTCTTTGCCACTTTTCCATGCTATATTGCCCAGTTTGTCTCTTTCTTTCTTTTTTCCTCTTTCTTTCTTTTCCTTCCTTCCTTCCTTTTTCTTCTCTTTCTCTATTTTTCTTTCTTTCTTTTCTTCTCTTTCTCTATTTTTCTTTCTTTTTCTTCTTTCTTTCTTTCCATATGTTTTTCCTCCTTCCTCCCTCCCTTCCTTCCTTCCTCCCTTCCTCTTTCTCTTTCTTTTCTTTCCTTCCTTCCTTCTTTCCTTCCTTCCTTCCCTTTCCTTTCCTTTCTCCTTCCTTCCCTCTTCCTCTCTCTTTCTTCCTTTCTTCCCTTTCTCTTTCTTTCTTTTTCTTTCCCTCCCTCCCTCCCTTCTTTCCTTCCTTCCTTCCTTCCTTCCTTCCTTCCTTCTTTTCTTTCTTCTTTTCTTTCTTTCCTTCTTTCTTTCTTTTGTTTCTTTGTTTCTTTCTTTCTTTTGAGAAGGAGTCTCGCTCTGTTGCCCAGGCTGAAGTGCAGTGGCATAATCTCAGCTCACTGCAACCTCTGCCTCCCAGGTTCAAGCGATTCTCCCGCCTCAGCCTCACAAGTAACTGGGATTACAGGCGCCTGCCACCATGCCTGGCTAATTTTTGTGTTTTTAGTAGAGATGGGGTTTCACCATGTTGGCCAGGCTGAGTCTCGAACTCCTGACCTCGTGATCCGCCTGCCTCAGCCTCCCAAAGTGCTGGGATTACAGGCGTGAGCCACCGCACCTGGCCCCCTCTTTTTTTTCTTGATGATATCTTATGTGGAGGATTTTACCCAAAAGTTCAGGGAGTCAAAACACTGGTGTGGTCTTACTTATTTATTGCCCGACATATCCCAGCTAGAAATGGAGGATAGAGACAAGAAGCAGGTATGAAGGCCAGTTGAGCTGTGTGATGTGGTGGATTTTTTCTGATTGCAATCATGCTTTACCTCTGTATTTGTCAGCTGTCTAGCAGAGTGGTTCAGTGCCCAGGCACTGGTGTCAAACAGTCCTGGGTTTGAATCCCAGCTCTGCCTCACTCATAAATGTGTGACCTAGGCCAATTAGACTAAATCCAAGTTTTCCCTTCCATATAAGAGGGGTGCTCTTTTTCCTTGCTCTGTCACCAAGGCTGGAGTGCAATGGTGCAATTACAGCTCACTGCAGTCTGGACCTCCAGTGCTCAAGCGATCCTCCCACCTCAGTTGTGATTACAGGTGTGAGCCACTGTGCCCAGCTGGGAGTGCTCTTAGCTACTCCAGGAGGCTAATGTAAAGATGAGATAACACATGGAAAATACTCTGCTAGCCCTAGCTAAGAGTAAGCAGTCACTAAATGAAAGTGATTATAGCATAGAGTCACAGTTTACCACGTGTTTTCACATTGATTTAATCCTCACACCAGCCCAGTGAAGTAGGTATTATTATGATCCACATTTTACAGATGAGGAAATTGAGGCCTAGAGCAGTAACGTGAGGGGACCAAGGTCGACTTGGAGCTAACACAGGCAGCAAGGATTAGAAACCAGGTCTCCAGAGGCCCAGACCCAGAGCCCCACCTTGCAGCCTTCTTCCCACACACTAGGAGTTCTGGGTTTTTCTGCCAGGCCTCAAAGTGTGGGACTTCAGGCTTTTCTATACTTGACTGCGAACACAGCCAGGGATTAATCTCTTAAACTTCCCTCCAGTTTTGAAGTGGGGATCCTGCCCACCCCCTCCCCAAGCCCTAAGCGGAGTCGGCAGCTCTCTCCTCCGGGGGCGGGGCCTGTCACCTTTAGAAGCCACGCCAACGATAAGCCACGCCCACAGACCAAAGCCATGACCACCTGATGGGAAACCAGCTTCTTCCTCAGCTCCCCAACTAGCAACTCTGCCTGCAAGGTCTCTCGCGGCTCAGCGTCCACCTTTCTGTTTTTTTGACACAGGGTTTCGCTCTGTCACCCAGGCTGGAGTGCAGTGGCGCGATCGCGGTTTACTGCAGCCTCGAGCCTCTGGGCTGTCATCTAGGCCTCCCAAGGTGTTGGGATTACAGGCGTGAGCAACCACGCCTGGCCGGTGTCTACCTCTTCAACTCAAGCCCTGGAGCCCAGACCACCATACGCAGCCCAGTCCTCCGCCATATGCAGCCCAGCCCGATGCCCAGTGCTTCGCACCAGGATATGTGGTTCTGTTTTTTTTTCATGCGCTCCCACGTCCGGGAGCTACAGTCCCGGCCCTCGATGGACATTCCGAGCGCAGAGCCCACTGCGCGGGCTGATTGGGTTCCGCCCAGGACGCGAAGCCCCGCCCCCCGACGCCCCGCCCAGCACCGCGCCTCCCGGGCTTTTCGCCTTGCCTAGTGGTCCCGCCACGCCGCCCTTCTGACCCGCCCCCTAGGTAGTCTCACACTGCTGCCCTCGGCTCCCGGGCCCCGCCCCGGCCTCCCGCGTTTGCCCGAGGCCCAGTCCCCAGCACTGGTCACACCCCCGGGTAGCCCCGCCCCTAGATCGCCTCCCACAGCGGCCCGGGTAGGGTGGCGGCTGGCCCAGCGGGGCCCCCGCTGCCCTCTGCCCTGGGAGCTTGGTCGGAGCGGGCTGGGCACGGCGGGACAGGGCAAGCGCGGCGTCCCGGGGTCTCGGAGGCGAAGATGGCGTCCGGCAGGCGCGCCCCGCGCACCGGGCTGCTGGAGCTGCGCGCCGGGGCGGGCTCGGGGACCGGCGGCGAGCGGTGGCAGCGGGTGCTGCTGAGTCTGGCGGAGGACGTGCTGACCGTGAGCCCCGCCGACGGCGACCCTGGTCCCGAGTCCGGCGCTCCGCGGGAGCCGGAGCCCGCGCAGCTCAACGGCGCCGCGGAGCCGGGCGCCGGGGCCCCGCAGCTGCCAGAGGCGCTACTGCTCCAGCGGCGCCGCGTGACGGTGCGCAAGGCCGACGCCGGTGGGCTGGGCATCAGCATCAAAGGTGGGCGCGGGACACCGAGGGCGCGGGGTCGTGGTGTCTGGGGGCCGCCGAGGGCGCAAGGGACTGGCAGCGCGCCCAGGACATGGAGCTGGAGGCCTGTCCGGGGGTAAGGGAGGTCTAAGGAAACAGGTAACGGAGGGC
Organism: Theropithecus gelada; assembly: GCF_003255815.1. Taxonomy (NCBI): domain Eukaryota; kingdom Metazoa; phylum Chordata; class Mammalia; order Primates; family Cercopithecidae; genus Theropithecus; species Theropithecus gelada. The sequence continues at coordinate 69,306,480 of NC_037678.1, forward strand.
ACTGGGCGCACCAAGGTCGGAGTGGGTTTCGGTAGTTGGTGGCCTTAGGGGGCACGGAAGACACAGGTGTGGAGGAGATTGTGGGAGCACCAAGGACACGTGGGTGGGAGTTCTGTGTGGAGGCGTGGGGGTCTGAGAGGCAACCAGCATGAACATCAGGGACAAGAGGGGTCCCCCGGAAAGCAGAGGGTGGAGAAAGGGGGTTGAGGCCGGGATACCAGTGGGACAGGGAGGAGGGAGTCCCTGAGAAGCAACCAAGGTGGGTACAGAGGGGAGGCCTGCAGTCTGCGAAGCACAGGGGTGGATAGGAGGCCTGGGTGCAGGCACAGACTGGGGTCACAGGCAGAAGGCCAGCAAGGACCTAGGAATCTAAGGACCCAGGAAGGCTGCGGGGAGCCCTGACAGCTGGATTTGGGTCTCCTGATCTGACCATCTCCACCTTGCACAGGATGGAGCTTTCAGTACCCAGGACTGACTGCTAGTGGGGTGCAGTTAGGGTGCAACCAGACTGTGTTTGAATCGAGGATCAGCTGTGTGAGGTTGCAAAAGTCCCGTCCCGTCTCTGAATCTCAGTTGCCTCAATTGTATAAGAGGATGATAGAGTTGTGATGTTTCTGAGAGCAGGGCTCACCACACCAGCACATTGTAGGTGCCTTAGTTAATTAATTACTGCTGTTAGCGGAGAGGAAAAATGGAGGCCAGGAGATACTCCCAAAGCAGCTAAACATAGTTCTCAAAATCCTTGCACACCCCCAGCTGCTGGGTTCACTATGCTTGCCCATCGGCTTCTCAGGATCCCAGCCCCTAGCAGGGTGCTTTGGGAAAGGGTGTCAGCCTTTGTTTCCACCTTGAATATGTACCATACCCTCTGGGGTCTCCCTGGTACTGGTTCTGTTGATGAGTGCCTCCAGACTGTTTGGCTTGGCTGAGGTGGTGCAGATAGTGGTGAATGCCACCACTGTGTGCCAGGTGCTGTGCCCAGGACACTAGTCTCATGATCCACTTCATCCTGGCAACAAGTGGTGAAAGGTAGGGAGTATAATCCCCATATTGCAGATGAAGAAACTGAGACTCAGAAAGGTAAAATGATTTTCCCACCATTACACAGTGAGTGTCAGCGCTGGGATTTGAACCTTAGTTATCAGCTACTGTCCCCCAGAGAGTGCTCAGGGAAGTTGATTCTTTTCCTGTAGAAGGGCAGATCCCCAGGCACCCAACCAAGAGAGGCTAAAAAGGGGAAATGGGAAAATGAGGGTATGGGCACCAGTCTTACCCTCAATCTCCAGCATGGGATAGGGCAACAGACCAATCCAAAAATTATACACTCAGTGTGTCAGAGCAGGAAGGAACTTATTCATACAGAGTTCCATTCTGCAGATGGACGCACTGAGACTCAGAAAGGAGCAGGGACTTTCCAGGGTCACACAAAGTTACTCCCCAGCTCCATACTTCTAGGTGGAGGGGAAGGTACTTTTAGGAGACTTCAGGTATTTCCACTGGATCCAAATCTGGGCTCCTGTTGCCATGGTAACCCCTCCTATAGAGTCTAGCTTAGTCTGAGGCAGCCATGAGTGATCATAGCTTCAAACTGAACCGAAGCCCCTAGTTTCAGGTGGGGGAGGGCAGATATAAATAGAAACCCCTTCCTCTCCTAGACTTCAAGCTCTGTGCAGATAAGCAAACGGTGGGGCCTGCGTGGGTGTCAAGAGAGGTGTTCCAGTCCCAGCTCCGCCAGCAGCTTGTGTGACCTTGGAACAATGACCTCCCACTCTGGGACACTAATTCTTCATCTTCAGTATTCTGGGGATGAGCCAGGAGTGTGATATCTGAGGGCCTGACTTGCCGTCTGTGGTAGGGTTAATAGTGTTGGTTCTTGAGCCTGGAGGCCTAGGTGCAAATACTGGCTTGCTTTGCTACTTACTAGTTGAGTGACCTTGGACAAGGGGCTTCCCTCCACACTTCAGTTTCCCTAATAGGAAACTGAGCATGCCTACGTGATGGGATATTGTAAAGACGCAATGTTGGCATTTGGTACATGCAACTAAGGTGACCTATTATTACTATTTCTTATTTTAAAAGGGCATTTAAGAGTTTGGTAATAAAGCCGTTTAGTAAAATGTATTAGCTTCTTTTGTATCCAAGATGCCATTCAGGTAGGTTTTTAGAATCACTAGACTCTAAGGCTTTGGTTTCCAACCTGGATTTTGGATTGTAAAACATTATGATTGCTAAAGCAGTCTTTTGAGGCCATAGGAATAGCCGACTTCTCTCTTGATTCCAGTTTGGAGGGTATCAGTGGGTTCCCACATTGTTGCCTTCTTTTGTGTGTGTGTGTGTGTGTGTGTGTGTGAGACAGTCTTGCTCTGTTGTCCAGGGTGGAGTGCAGTGGCGCAATCTCGGCTCACTGCAACCTCCACCTCCTGGGTTCAAGCAGTTCTCGTGCCTCAGCCTCCTGAGTAGCTGGGATTACAGGCACACCCACTATGCCTGGCTAATTTTTGTATTTTTATTTTATTTTGAGACAGAGTCTTGTTCTGTCGCCCATGCTGGAGTGCAGTGGTGTGATCTTGGCTCACTGCAACCTCTACCTCCCAGGTTCAAGCGATTCTGCTGCCGCAGCCTCCTGAGTAGCTGGGACTACAAGCGTGTGCCACCAGGCCCAGCTAATTTTTTGTGTTTTTATTTATTTATTTATTTATTTGAGATGGAATTTCGCTTTTATTGTCCAGGTTGGAGTGCAATGGTGCAATCTTGGCTCACCGCAACCTCAGCCTCCCAGTTCAAGCGATTCTCCTGCCTCAGTCTCCCGAGTAGCTGGGATTACAGGCATCCACCACCACTCCCAGCTAATTTTTTGTATTTTTGGTAGGGACAGGGTTTCACTATGTTGGCCAGGCTGGTGTCGAACTCCTGACCTCAGGTGATCCACCCAGCAGCCTTGGCCTCCCAAAGTGCTGGATTACAGGCATAAGCCACCGCACCTGGCCCTTTTTTATGTTTTTAGTAGAGGCAGGGTTTCACTATGTTGGCCAGGCTGGTCTCAAACTACTGGCCTCAAGTGATCTGCCCGCCTTGGCCTCCCAAAGTGCTGGGATTACAAGCGTGAGCCACTTTATCTGGTTATTTTCATTTTTAGTTTTTGTGGGTACATAGTAGGTGTATATATTTATGGGGTACATGAGAAAATCCAAAATATTTAAGAAAAAGTGATTGAAGCACTTTGTAAGTTGCACAAACACTAGTGAACACCCAAAGCACTTAATCAAAAGATCCAGGGATCAAACTATAGCATTATGAATTTTGAAAATGATTCATTTAATTAATTAATTTGTTTATTGACACAGGGTCTCCTTCTGCCACCCAAGCTGGAGTGCAGTGGCACAATCTCAGCTCACTGTAGCCTCGACCTCCTGGGCTCAAGTAATCCTACTTTAGCCTCCCTAGTAGCTGAGACCACAGGTGCCCGCCACCACGCCTGGCTAATTTTTGTATTTTTAGTAGAGGCGGGGTTTTGCCATGTTGCCCAGGCTGATCTTGAACTCCTGAGCTCAGGTCATCTGCCCACCTCAGCCTTCTAAGGTGCTGGGATTACAGGCATGAGCCACCGAACCTGATCGAAAATGATGTACTATTAGTATTACTAGTGTCCCAAACTTCCAAGACGTTTCTCAGATCCCCTTTATTCTCCTATTCCGTTTTCCAGCACTGGGCTAGGCACCAAGGGAAGCCTTCAGAAATAATTGTGCCTCGATGCGACTCCCAATTGTTGGAGTATCTGCCTCAGTCTTGTCCTCCTTCTGTGCCTATGCAGGCGGCCGGGAGAACAAGATGCCTATTCTCATTTCCAAGATCTTCAAGGGATTGGCAGCTGACCAGACAGAGGCTCTTTATGTGGGGGATGCCATCCTGTCCGTGAATGGGGAAGACTTGTCCTCTGCTACCCATGATGAGGCGGTGCAGGCCCTCAAGAAGACAGGCAAGGAGGTGGTGCTGGAGGGTAAGCACTGACGCTCCAGGGTCCAGACGGGCCGGGTGGAGGTGTTCCACTGCTTCCCTACCTCCCCCAGGCCTCAAGAGGCCCCATCCCAGCACTGGGGGCTGGGAGATGGGCAGGATTGAAAATAGAAACAGAACTTAGGGACCTGCCTGAAGACAGCGTGGGGTGGTGGAGGGAGAGCTGGCACAGAGCTAAGCAGACCTGGTTTGCATTTTCTGTCTTCCAGTCACTAGCTGTGTGGCCCTGGACAAGTCACTTCATTTCCCTGAGCCTTAGTTTCCTCATCTGTAAAACGGGGATGTAGCTCCTGCCTTTCTGGGTTGTTGCGACTAGGGCAAAAAGGTACATGGCAGAGTGTGCCAGCCCCTGAGTGACACAGGGAGAGAGGGGTGCAGACTGGGGAAGGGGCAGCTCAGATTATTTCCTTTGGGGCCTGAAGAGCTCTTGACTTCAGGTTCTTTTGGTTCCTGGACCTTAAAACCCTAAGACCCATCTTCCTTTGGGAGAAGCCTCAGCTTTTATTTTACTTTATATTTTTTTGAGATGGAATCTTGCTCTGTTGTCCAGGCTGGAATACAGTGGCATGATCTTGGTTCATTGCAACCTCTGCCCTCTGGGTTCAAGTGATCCTCCTGCCTCAGCCTCCCAAGTAGCTGGGATTACAGGTGTGCGTCACCATGCCCAGCTAATTTTTGTATTTTTGTAGAGACAGGGTTTTGCCATGTTGGCCAGGCTAGTCTTGAACTCCTGACCTAAGGTGATCCACCTGCCTCGGCCTCCCAAAGTGCTGGGATTACAGGCATGAGCTGCCACATCTGGAAGCCTTGGCTTTTATAGAGCAGGACATCAGATCCTTCCAGTGATGATCAGAGAGGAGTTTTGTGGTGGAACCTTGGTTGGATGACTTTCTCCACTTTTCCCTCACAGTGTGGTCTTGGGTGGGACACTTGCCCTCTGTGGGCCTCAGCTTCCCCATCAGTTGTTATAGGCCTCCTGCTGAGGTTGTCCCACAACCATCTTGTGCCATGTCTCTCAAGAGGTTTCTGCTTTGCTCAGCCCTTTGCTCAAACTCTGTCAGCTCTGGAAGCCAGTGGAGGCCTGAGGAATGTGTCTCTGGCTTATGGCCCAGAACAGACACACGGAGGTGGCGGGGGCTGATGGAGAATAACACGGCCAGAGAAGCTGCTGAGTTGAGTCCCAGGCCCAAATCCTGGTGGGTTGCCTTGGTTTCCCTAAAGGAGTGTCCAAGAGGCCACAGAAGCAAATAGGTTCTGGGTCCTTGATTGATCTTTGGCCTTCTTGTGGCCCCAGACCTCAATTCCCATTCGTTTTTGTTTTATTTTATATTTTAGGTATATCTATTTAAATGTCACGGATACATTTTTCTTTTTCTTGTTTTTTTTTTGTTTTTTTTTTTTTTGAGACAGGGTCTTGCTCTGTCACCAGGCTGGAGTACTGTAGTATGATCTTGGCTCAATGTACCCTCCACCCCCGGGGCTCAAGCAATCCTCCCACCTCAACCTCCTGAGTAGCTGGGACTAAAGATGCATGCCACCATGCCTGGCTAATTTTTTTTTTTTTGAGATGGAGTCTCACTCTGTCACCCAGGCTGGAGTACAGTGGCATGATCTCGGCTCACTGCAACCTCTGTTTCCCGGGTTCAAGCAATTTTTCTGCGTCAACTTTCCAAGTAGCTGGGATTACAGGCGCCCATTACCATGCCCGGCTAATTTTTGTATTTTTAGTAGAGATGAGGTTTCACCATATTGGCCAGGCTGGTCTCAAACTCCTGAGCTTGTGATCCACCTGCCTTGGCTTCCCAAAGTGCTAGGATTACAGGCGTGAGCCATCGTGCCTGACTTTTTTTTTTTTTTTTCTTTTTGAGATGGAGTCTCACTCTGTTGCCCAGGTTGGAGTGCAGTGGCGAGATCTCAGCTCACTGCAACCTCCACCTCTCGGGTTCAAGCGATTCTTCTGCCTCAGCCTTCTGAGTAGCTGGGACTATACAGGTGCATGCCACCATGCCCAGCTAATTTTTGTGTGGGTGTTTTTAGTAGAGACAGGGTTTCACCATACTGGCCAGGCTGGTCTCGAACTCCTGACCTCGTGATTTGCCTGCTTTGGCCTCCCAAAGTTCTGGGATTACAGGTGTAAGCCACTGCACCCAGCCAATTTTTTGTAGAGACAGGGTTTCACCATGTTGCCCGGGCTGGTCTCTAACTCCTGGGCTTAAGGGATCCTCCCACCTAAATCTTCCAAAGTGCTGGGATTGCCGGCCACAGTGACCAGTCTAGATGCATTTTTTTGATACTTCAAAAAAGCTGACTGTAGAGTGTTGATCTTTTTTTTTTTTTTTTTTGAGACGGAGTCTCGCTCTGTCGCCCGGGCTGGAGTGCAGTGGCCGGATCTCAGCTCACTGCAAGCTCCGCCTCCCGGGTTTACGCCATTCTCCTGCCTCAGCCTCCCAAGTAACTGGGACTACAGGCGCCCGCCATCTCGCCCGGCTAGTTTTTTGTATTTTTTAGTAGAGACGGGGTTTCACCGTGTTCGCCAGGATGGTCTCGATCTTCTGACCTCGTGATCCACCCGTCTCGGCCTCCCAAAGTGCTGGGATTACAGGCTTGAGCCACCGCGCCCGGCCGAGTGTTGATCTTAAAAGCTTAAGTGTATCAGTCATATTTTAATGGCAAAGTTAAATAATAGAATCTCACATAAATGATATAGATATAGGAGACTTTCCCCACATGCCTCATTACTTTGATATTTATAGTCAGCAATGCGGTTTGAAACCACTGACATTCATTGAAATGTCATATTTTAGTTGACTTGTAAGCTCTTTTAGCTTCTATTGTTTGAAAGTTTAGTCTATGGTAAAATTTCTGCTATAGACACAATTCAAATCCACATCCACACGGAGGTACTCTCACCTCCTCATCTTTATTTTTTATTTTTATTTATTTATTCATTTTTGAGACAGAGTCTCGCTCTGTCACTCAGGCGGGAGTGCAGTGGCAGGATCTCGGCTCACTGCAAGCTCCGCCTCCCAGGTTCACATCATTCTTCTGCCTCAGCCTCCTGAGTAGCTGGGACTACAGGCGCCTGCCATCATGCCTGGCTGATTTTTTGTATTTTTAGTAGAGACGGGGTTTCACTGTGTTAGCCAGGATGGTCTTGATCTTCTGACCTGATGATCCACCCGCCTTGGCCTCCCAAAGTGCTGGGATTACAGGCGTGAGCCACCATGCCCGGCCCACCTCCTCATCTTTAGATTAAGAATGTATCTATCTGGGTTCCCATGTATGTTGTTTTGAGAGGGTAGTATCCGTAAATGTGTGACCTTGAAGCATCTTCTGACTTTAGGAGCGAATACTCAAGCCTTCCCTCTAACTCATGTCATCCATTCCTCCTCAGTAAGCCAAGAAACTTTCATGGACACCTACTGTGTGCCTGGTGTGTACATTAGTCAGAAGCTAAACACACCCAGGGCCTCTCCTGAAGGAGCTCACCATGTGGTAGGGGAGACAAAACATAAACACTGTCTCCTCTATACAAACTGTTTTTTTCTTGAGACAGCTTCTCACTCTGTTGCCCAGGCTAGAGTGTAGTAGTACAGTCTCAGCTTACTGCAACCTCCTTCTCCCAAGTTCAAGCGATTCTCTGCCTCAGTCCTATAGCTGGGATTACAGGCGTGTGCCACCATGGCTCAGTTAATTTTTGTATTTTTAGTAGAGACAGGGTTTCACCATGTTGGCCAGGCTGGTCTCGAACTCCCAGCCTCCGGTGATCCAGCCGCCTGGGCCTCCCAAGGTGCTGGGATTACAGACATGAGCCACCATGCCTGGCCTAAAGAAACTCTTTATTTATTTATTTATTTATTTATTTATTTTTTGTTTTTGTTTTTTTTTTGAGACGGAGTCTTGCTCTGTCGCCCAGGCTGGAGTGCAGTGGCCGGATCTCAGCTCACTGCAAGCTCCGCCTCTCGGGTCTACGCCATTCTCCTGCCTCAGCCTCCCGGGTAGCTGGGACTACAGGCACCCGCCACCTCGTCCGGCTAGTTTTTTTTTTGTATTTTTTTGGTAGAGACGGGGTTTCACCGTGTTAGTCAGGATGGTCTCGATCTCCTGACCTCGTGATCCGCCCATCTCGGCCTCCCAAAGTGCTGGGATTACAGGCTTGAGCCACCGCGCCCGGCAAGAAACTCTTTATAAGCCAGTGGCTAGGTGCGGTGACTCATGCCTGTAATCCCAGCACTTTGGGAGGCCGAGGCGGGCAGATCACCTGAGGCCAGGAGTTTGAGACCAGCTTGGCTAACATGGCGAAACCTTGTCTCTACTAAAAACACAAAAATTAGCCGGACCACGGTGGCACACGCCTGTAATCCCGGCTACTCAGGAGGTTGAGGTAGGAAAATCGCTTGAACATGGGAGGCGGAGGTTGCAGTGAATTGTGATTGTGCCACTGCACTCCAGGCTGGGCCACAAGAGCAAGACTACATCTCAAAAAAAAAAAAAAAAAAGCTGGTGCCTGAAATCCTGTCTGCTCTTGCAATAAATCTCTGGCCTTGGGTAAGACCCTTGCCTTTTAGGGACCTCAGTTTTCCTATTGAAGTTAGGCTAGATCAGAGGTGATCAATAGCTTTTATTTAGAGTGTCAGCTTTCAGGCAGGTGTGGTGGCTCACACCTGTAATCCCAACACTTTGGGAGGCTCAGGTGGGCAGATCACTTGAGCCCAGGAGTTCCAGACCAGCTTGCGCAACACAGTGAGATTTCATCTCTGTAGGAAAAAAAAAAACAGTGTAAGTGTCAGCTCCACTGGTAGTTCTGTAAGTTCCATATTTGGAAGGATTGGGAGGCTTTGTCTGGGCTCAGCAGAAAGGAGCTGGAATTGATTAGCAATGTCTACTATAGATGCAATAGAGAACTAACATGTGTATCACCCCAGGACTGAGGGGCCCCTGCTCTTATATTCTCTGAGATGTTTCATAGGACAAGATCATTCCTTGGTGAACCCTGCCTATGGCCTGGGTAAGAGGAAGAAGGGTGTGGCCTTCATGTTTTTCCCCACTTTTCCTTAGTTGAAGTCTTTTTCGACCTATTCTCCTGGCCCAGGGTCTCATGGAAGGAGGTCATTCCACTCAAGATAGCACAAAGAGGGGAAGAGGAGTGGTGGAAGGCACTGGAGTCAGGAATCTCTGAATGGCAAGAGTGATCAGAGAAGTTTGAAGGATAGGAGGATGCTGGGCTGTGGCTGGTCCTTGAGACTTTGGGGAGTGGAGAAGGTCCGGGCCTGGCAGTTGCACCAGTCTGGAGCAGCCAGGGTTCCTGGGACCCTCTCTGGGCCTAGGTTCCCCGGGAGCCCAATCACTGGCCACATTGTTCAGCGTTTCCCTACTCACATCCCATTATTGAGGCCGCCTCCAAGAGGCCATGGAAGGATGGGCTTTGGATGTGAACTTGGCAAAGCAGCTGGATATTTTTCCAGCTCAGTGGGTAGTGAATCCCCTGAGAATGTCCTGGGAGAACAAGCATTACCGGCAAACTCCTGGTGTCAGCTAGAGGGCCTTACTTCCCTGGCCTAAGCTGGGGGCTCAGCTGAGCCTCAGCAACCCCAATCTGCCTCCTAGAACATTTCTTCTGCTAGGTCAGGGGTTTGTAGGAATGTCCTGATCCTGTTCTCAGCCAGAGGGTTGTGTTTGTGACCACAGGCTGGGCCCAAGCTGGCAGCCAACATGTGTCTGTCTGCTGCTTAGAGAGGCCCATTGTGTGTGCAGACCTCAAGCCAGGGCCAGCCTGGGCCCTTGGAGACCAGGCCTGGGGGAAGAGGGAGGGACAGCTTCAAGGAAAACATCCTTCCCTCCTCCCATTCCAGTGTGGCTGGCAAGACTGTGACAACAGTGAGCCTGTCATGCATTAAAAACAGTATTGGCTGGGCGCGGTGGCTCATGCCTGTATCCTAGCACTTTGGGAGGCCGACGCAGGTGGATCACCTGAGGTCAGGAGTTCGAGACTAGCCTAGGCAACATGGTGAAACCCCGTCTCTACTAATAATATACAAAAATTAGCTGAGCATGGTGGCATGCACTTGTAATCCCAGCTACTCAGGAGACTGAGGTAGGAGAATTGCTTGAATCTGGGAGGCGGAGGTTGCAGTGAGCCAAGATCGAACTATTGCACTCCAGACTGGGCAACAAGAGCAAAACTCCGTCTCAAAAAAACAAAACCAAACCAACAAAACCCAAGAAAATAATACTGAGGCCAGGCACAGTGGCTCACGCCTATAATCCCAGCACTTTGGGAGGCTGAGGCGGGTGGATCACCTGAGGTCAGGAGTTCGAGACCAGCTTGACCAACATGGTGAAACCCTATCTCTACTAAAAATATAAAAATTAGCTGAGTGTGGTGGCGGGCGCCTGTAATCCCAGCTACTCAGGAGGCTGAGACAGGAGAATCACTTGAACCCAGGAGGTGCAGGTCGCAGTGAGCCAAGATTGCACCACTGCATTCCAACCTGGGTGACAGGGCGAGTGTCTATCTAAAAAAAAAAAAAAAAAATTAATAAAGTGAATTTTAGTGCTTTATACAAAGTAAGGAAGGTATAGCCCTCATAGAAATCAGGCTTTTATTTATTTATTTAGGATCTCACTCTGTTGCCCAGCCTGTAGCACAGTGGTGTGATTGCAGCTCACTGCAGCCTCAACTCCTGGGCTCAAGCAATCCTCCTATCTCAGCCTCTCAAGTAGCTGGGACCACAGGCATATGCTACCACGCCTGCCTAATTAAAAAAAATTAATAGAAGCAGGGTCTCCCTGTGTTGCCCAGGCTGGTCTTTAACTCCTGGGCTCCAGCAGTCCTCCCAAAGTGCTGGGGTTACAGGCATGAGCCACTGTGCCTGATCCTGTTATTGTTTTCTTTAGTAAACTGGAAGCTGTTTGAGGGCAGGAACCATGTGTAGCTTGTCTCTGAGCCCCCAGGTCTGGCACTGAGTCCACCACACATTAGATCTTGGTGAGTGTTTGGAGACTGATCAGTGAGGTCTATCTTGGACCCTTTCTACTTTACCTTTCACCTTTTCTTTTTTTTTTTTTTTTTTTCTTTTGAGACGGAGTCTCGCTCTATCGCCCAAGCTGGAGTGCAGTGGCCGGATCTCAGCTCACTGCAAGCTCCGCCTCCCAGGTTTACGCTGCCTCAGCCTCCGGAGTAGCTGGGACTACAGGGGCCCGCCTAATTTTTTGTATTTTTTTAGTAGAGACGGGGTTTCACCGCGTTAGCCAGGATGGTCTCCATCTCCTGACCTTGTGATCCGCCCGTCTCGGCCTCCCAAAGTGCTGGGATTACAGGCTTGAGCCACCGCGCCCGGCCTACCTTTCACCTTTTCAATTGCTGTTGACTTTCCTAAATGTTTAAGATGGGACTTGAGAATCATGCTGAGCTTCACTGACTCTTGAGCTTTTCTGTTCTGAGTCCTCAGAACTCTGAGGCCAGCTCCCTACTGACTCTTCCCAGGAAGATGGCCACTGCCAGATGTACTGCCTTTGATCTGGTTTGATGCATCACCATTGTCAAAAGCGGATGTCATTCATGGATGTAGCTAATTTGGGGCCACCCTGTTCAACTTAGCTGAGTCATGCTGTGCCCCAGAGATGCTGGAGGGACCCCTGTCCCAGGAAGAGGGCATGAATGGAGCTCCTGTTCAGTTCTCCCACGGCCGCAGAGACCTGTTGTTCTAACCATTGTTCTCAAGGAAAAGTTTACTTGGCTGTGCACACACATAGCTTTGGACCATGTGACTCCCCACAGACAAAACTTGGCTTAATCCAGCCCTGGCCTGTTCCCCGGACCTTGATTAAAATGCCTTGTGGGGCTCTGGAGGCAGGTTCTGGCCCTGATGAGCTGTGTGACCCTGGCTGCTCCTGGTGGTGGAGGAAATAATAGTGATAATAATCAGGATGGTAGCGTCTGCTGCTTATTGAGCACCCACACTGTGCTCAACAACATGAGCACCTACTATGCTAAGTGCCTTCCCTATGTTTGTTTTTTTCTTTGAGATGGAGTCTTGCTCTGTTGCCTAGGCTAGAGTACAGTGGCACGATCTCAGCTCACTGCAACCTCTGCCTCCTGGGTTCAAGTGATTCTCCTATTTCAGCCTCCCGAGTAGCTGGGACTACAGGTGCGTGGCGCCACGCCCAGCTAATTTTTTGTATTTTTAAGAGAGAGAGGGTTTTACCATGTTGGCCAGGCTGGTCTCACCTGGCTAATTTTTGTATTCTTAGTAGAGACAAGGTCTCATCATGTTAACCAGGCTGGTCTCAAATTCCTGACCTCAGGTAATCTGCCCTCCTTGGCCTTCCAAAGTGCTGGGATTATAGGTGTGAGCCACTGCACCCAGTGAAAACTTATATTCTTAAATACTTACCTGCACTACAGGTTATGTCACCTCTCTGAGACTCAGTTTATTCACCCTTATTAAATAAAGATACTATGGCTGGGTGCAGTGGCTCACACCTGTAATCCCAGCACTTTGGGAGGCCGAGACAGGTGGATCACCTGAGGTCAGGAGTTCAAGACCAGCCTGGTCAACATGGTGAAACCCCGTCTCTACTAAAAATACAAAATTTAGCATGTGCCTGTAGTCCCAGCTACTCAGGAGGCTGAGGCAGGGGAATCACCTGAGCCCAGGAGGTGGAGGTTGTGGTGAGCTGAGATCACTCCATAGCACTCCAGCCTGGGCGACAGAGTAAGACTCCATCTCAAAAAAAAAAAAGTAATAAAAATAGACATAAATGAGGACATTAATTCATCTCATCAAATTGGTGAAATTAGGTGAAGGTGTGTTTGAGAGAGTTGAGCTTGGCCCCAATATATAGTGGGTGCTCAATAAGTACTGCTTTCTCCCATTACTAAGATTCTGGAACCCTGAATCTAGGCTTCTGAGTTGATATGAGCATTATCTCTGAACCCTGGCTTGTATGGCTTGGTATGTGTGGTATATTTTTGAAAAATAAACTAGATTTTTTAGAAAATTTAAAAAGTAGGCCGGGCGCGGTGGCTCACACCTGTAATCCCAGCACTTTGGGAGGCCAAGGTGGGTGGATCAGGAGGTCAGGAGATTGAGACCGTCTTGGCGAACATGGTGAAACCCCGTCTCTACTAAAAATACAAAAAAATTAGCCGGGCGTGGTGGCGGGCGCCTGTAGTCCCAGCTACTCAGGAGGCTGAGGCAGGAGAATGGCGTGAACCCGGGAGGCGGAGCTTGCAGTGAGCCAAGATCATGCCACTGCACTCCAGCCTGGGCGACAGAGCGAGACTCCGTCTCAATAAAAAAAAAAAAAGGAAAAGAAAATTTAAAAAGTAACACATACTCATTCAAAAATATCCAGCTTAGCCTGAGCAACATAGTAAAACCCTGTCTCTCCAAAAAAAAAATTACAAAAATTTGCCAGGCATGGTGGCACATTCCTGTAGTTGCAGCTACTTGGGATGCTGAGGCTGAAGGATCATTTGAGCCCGGGATGTGGAGGATGGAGTGAGCTGTGATTGTGCCATTGCACTCCAAGCTGGGTGACAGAGTGAAACCCTGTCTTGAAAAAAAAAAAAAGTGGCTCATGCCTGTAATTACAGCACTTTGAGAGGCTGAGGTGGGAGGATCCCTTGAGACCAGGAGTTCGAGACTAGCCTAGGCAACATGGCAAGACCGCATTGCTACAATTTTTTGTTTTGTTTTGTTTTTTTGAGATGGAGTTTTGCTCTTGTTGGCCAGGCTGGAGTGCAATGGTGTGATCTCGGCTCACTGCAATCTCCACCTCCTAGGTTCAAACGATTCTCCTGCCTCAGCCTCCTGAGTAGCTGGGATTACAGGTGCACACCAACATGTCTGGCTAATTTTTGTATAGTAGAGATGGGGTTTCGCCACTCCTGACCTCAGGTGATTTACCTGCCTCGGCCTCCCAAAGTGCTAGGATTACAGGCATGAGCCACTGTGCCTGGCCCAATTTTTTTTTTTTTTTTTTTTGAGATGGGGTCTTGCTCTGTCGCCCAGGCTGGAGTGCAGTGGCCGGATCTCAGCTCACTGCAAGCTCCGCCTCCCGGGTTCACGCCATTCTCCTGCCTCAGCCGCCCGAGTAGCTGGGACTACAGGCGCCCACCACCTCGCCCGGCTAGTTTTTTGTATTTTTTAGTAGAGACGGGGTTTCACCGTGTTAGTCAGGATGGTCTCGATCTCCTGACCTCAGGTGATCCACCTGTCTCGGCCTCCCAAAGTGCTGGGATTACAGGCTTGAGCCACCGCGCCTGGCCTTTTTTTTTTTTTTTTTTTTAAGTGGAGTCTCACTCTGTTACCCAGGCTGGAGTGCAATGGTACTATCTCAGCTCACTGAAACCTCCACCTCCTGGGTTCAAGTGATTTTCCTGCCTCACCTTCCCAAGCAGCTGGGATCACAGGCATGTGCCACCATGCCTGGCTGATTTTTGTATATAGTAGAGATGGGGTTTCACCATGTTGGCCAGACTGGTCTCAAACTCCTGACCTCAGGTGATCTGCCTAAGGACTCCCAAAGTGCTGGGATTACAGGCATAAGTCACTGTGCCCAGCCTACAAAATTTTTTTTTTTTTTTTGAGATCGAGTCTTGCTTTGTTGTCCAGGTTGAAGTGCAGTGGCATGATCTTGGCTCATTGCAACCTTTGCCTCCCAGGTTCAAGCAGTTTTCCTGCCTCAGCCTCCCAAGTAGCTGGGATTACAGGTGCCGGCCACCACACCTGGCTAATTTTTGTATTTTTAGTAGGGACAGGGTTTCACCGTCTTGGTCAGGCTGGTTTCAAACTCCTGACTTCAAGCAATCCAGCTGCCTCGGCCTCCCAGAGTGCTGGGATTAAAGGCATGAGCCACTGTGCCTGGCCAAATATTTTTTTAAAAATTAGCTGGGCATAGTGTTGTGCACCTGTAGTCCCAGCTTTCAGGAGGCTGGGTAGGAGGATTGCTTGAACCCAGGATTTCAAGGCTGTACCCAAACTACGATTATGCCACTGTACTCTAATCTGGGCGACAGAGCAAGACACTGTCTTTAAAAAAAAAATTACCAACAACAGGAGAGTGTAAAGGGATCATCTTATAGAGATAACCAGTGTTGATACTTTCACACATTTTCTTCCAGAAAGTTTCCATATTTGTTTTTATCACGTAATAAGTTGAGAACATGTAAGTCTTTTTCATTTTTAAAATATTTTAAATATTTTTTATTTTATAATTTTTTTCAGACAGTGTCTCGTTCTGTTGCCCAGGTTGGAGTGCAGTGGCACAATCATTGCTCACTGCAGCCTCGACCTCCTAGATTCAAGTGATCCTCCCATCTCAGCCTCCTGAGTAGCTGGGACTACAGGTGCATACCACCACATCCAGCTAAATTTTTGTGCTTTTTGTGGAGATGGGATTTCACCATGTTGCCCAGGCTGGTCTTAAACTACTGAGCTCAGTTGCTCTGCCACCATCGGTCTCCCAAAGTGCTGGGATTACACGTGTGAGCCATTGTGCCCGGCCCCTCATTCTTGTTAATGGTCATGTAACGTCCTATTACTGGGCTGGAGGACTACACATCTGTAGTCCTATTTACTCCTGAGGCTGAGGTTGGAGGATTGTTTGAGGCCAGGAATTCGAGAGTGGAGTGCACTATGATGCACCTGTGAACAGCTGCTGCACTCCAGCTTGGACAACATAGCAAGACCCCATGTCTACAAATTAAAAAAAAAAAAAAAATCCTGCCGGGCACGGTGGCTAACGCCTGTAATCCCAGCACTTTGGGAGGCCAAGGTGGGCAGATCACGAGGCCAGGAGATCGAGACCATCCTGGCTAACACGGTGAAACCCCATCTCTACTAAAAATACAAAAAATTAGCCAGGCTTGGTGGCGGGCGCCTGTGGTCCCAGCTACTCAGGAGGCTGAGGCAGGAGAATGGCGTGAACCCAGGAGGCGGAGCTTGCAGTGAGCCGAGATCACACCACTGCACTCCAGCCTGGGTGACAGCGAGACTCCATCTCAAAAAAAAAAAAAAAAAAATCCCATGGATTTGTTCATTAATGTAACACATATTTACTGAGCCCTTGCTCTGTGCCAGGACTGAATGCAGGCACCAGGGATATAGCCATGAACAAGACTGAGTAGTGTCTGCCAGTCGGGGAGTTCACATCTTGTTTTTAGCAGCCCCTACTCACGAATATTCAAGTTGTCCCTAGCCTCTTGCAGGATAGACAATAGTGCTATGAGCCTTCTGTGCACCTGTGAGCACTTATCTGAAGGGTGGTTCCTGGAAGGGTTGCTGTTAGGTCAAAAGGGTCACATGCTTTTGGGATCTTGTATAGGTCGTAACCCCTGTAGTACTCAAGGGTGTGGTAAGTTGAGATTTTATCCCCCAAAGTGTGGCAACCCCTGGGCTCTGCTGGTCATCCCTGTTATAGGGCCTGCCAGAGTCTAGGAACTATTTATAGTTCAGCCTTGCTAGACCAGCAAGACCTTAAAGGTCATCCCTTCCAGGGCCTGCTGGAATCCCAAGTCCTCTTGACACCATCCCGGGTGGATGGGTGGGCAGCTGGAACTTGAATCCTCAAGTTCAAGTTGAGGGCTGACATGTCAGTGCCCATTATATAGGCAAAGAAACTGAGGCTCAGAGAGACCTTGCCTCATGCAAGTGATAGTACGGGGCCTGGATTCAGATCCTCGTCTGTCTGTCACCACATTACATGCCTATCCCCTTATACTGTCACACTAGCAACAGCGGCAGAAATCATAACCACACTGCTGTTTCCGGACAGTCCTGTTCTATGCCAGGCAGGAGAAGGTGCTTTACAGGTATTGAACCTTTCACTTATTTATTTTTAAATTGGCTTTTTTTTTTGGGTTTCTCTCTGTCATCCAGGCTAGAGTGCAGTGGCACGATCACAGCTCACTTTAGCCTCAACCTCCTGGGCTCAAGTGATCGTCCCACCTCAGCCTCCTGAGTAGCCGGGATTACAGGTGTGCACCACCACACCTGGCTAATTTTGTGTATTTTTGGTAGAGACGGTGTTTTGCCATGTTGGCCAGGCTGCTCTTGAACTCCTGGGCTCAAGCGATCCTCCTGCCTTGGATTCCCAAAGTGCTCACAGGTGTGAGCCACTGAGCCCAGACGAATCTTTTTTTTGTTTGTTTTTGTTTGTTTGTTTGAGATGTCTGTCACCCAGGCTGGAGTGCAATGTCGCAATCCTGGCTCACTGCAAACTCTGCCTCCCAGGTTCGAGTGATTCTCCTGCCTCAGCCTCCCAAGTAGTTGGGATTAAAGGCGTCTGCCACCATGCCTAATTTTTGAATTTTTAGGAGAGACGAGGTTTCATCATGTTGGCCAGGCTGGTCTTGAACTCCTGGCCTCAAGAGATCCACCTGCCTTGGCCTCCCAAAGTGCTGGGATTACAGGCGTGAGCCACTGCGCCCAGCCTCCAGCTGGATCTTTTTTTTTTTTTTTTTTTTTTTGAGACGGAGTCTTGCTCTGTCACCCAGGCTGGAGTGCAGTGGTGCGATCTTGGCTCACTGCGACCTCTGCCTACTGAGTTCAAGCAATTCTCCTGCCTCAGCCTCCCAAGTAGCTGGGATTACAGGCATGTGCCACCACACCTGGCTAATTGTTTTTGTATTTTTTGTAGAGATGGGGTTTTGCCATGTTGGCCAGGCTGGTCTCAAACTCCTGACCTCAGGTGATCTGCTTGCTTTGGCCTCCCGAAGTGTTGGGAATATAGGCATGAGCCACTGCACCTGGCCGTCAGGTACTATTCTTGATGGTGAGGATACCCTAGTGAACTGGAAAACAGGGCAGCCCCTGCTATCAGGGGACTGACATTCTGGTTAGGGGAGAAAGGCCATGGGCTAGTAAACAATGGCTCTGTCATCTAATTTCAAGCAGGGGTAAGTAAATGACCACACACTGAACAGACAAGGAACAGCTTGAGCTTGGAGGACAGGATTCCCTTCAGCCAGGACATTGAGTCACAGACATTTATTAAGCACTGGGATAAGTACTGGAGATCCTGTTGCCCAAACACATGTGTTCCCTTCTCTCAGCAACGCATATGTGACCCCCAGTCCACTTACACTGGGCTGGGTGAGTGATCCTGCCCTGTTTCTCTTCCGTGTGTTTCCAGTGGAATCTATTCCTGGCTCTTTGGGGCCAGGGCCAGATCCTGGCTTCCCTCCTTGGCAGACCTGGAGGTCCCTGGAAATTGAGGCCTCTGTTTGTAGGTGCCTCAGCTTCCCTGAGGAGGAAGGGCCCATGTGTCACTGCTTATTGGGTTCCCAGGCCAGAGGCTTGGCTGGGGAGGACGGGGGCACTGGCTAGGCCTATCTTTGGAGTCTCAAGAATGCTGGCCACAGGGCTGTGGTTGTGCCCTCAGCTCTCTAGGCCACAGGCTTTGGCAGCCCCACCCTGCCTTGTCGGGTGACTCAGGCAGAAATCAGAGACGGGAGGAGGCCTCAGAGTTGGGCTATTTATGGCCACACTCTGGGGCCCCCAGGACCCCACCCCCACTCTGGGACAGGCCACTTGTTTTGTGAAATGCAAGCCCTGATTCTGGCATCAGCTGGTATGCTGTCCATTTATAGCATGTTCCTGTGGGAAAGGAGGGGGACCCAGGTCTGGGATGGCTGGGTGAGCAGGGGATCTGGCAGTTTCTCTGGCTTCAAAGTTGACAAATGTTCATTTGCTGAGCATGTAGTGTATGAGATCTCTGCTGGATTCTGGGGACACAGAGAAGAGTCAGACCAGGTCCCTGCCCTCAAAGTGCTCTCAGTCTAGTTGGGGACACAGACCCCACATAGACAATCACAGGGGAGTGAAGCATAGGGGACTGCAGAGGTGATGGGTATGATGAATCCAGACTGGGCATCTGGGAAGGCTTCCTAGAGGAGGTGACCTGTGAGCTGGGCCTGGATCTCCTGGGCTATGGCACCTCTTACCTCCTGCTAAATTAGCCTGTCCTGCCCTGGCATTCATTTTTTTCATTCACAGAACACTGACTCTGGGTTTGTTTGTTTGAAACAGGGTCTTGCTTTGTCATGCAGGCTGGAGTGCAGTGGTGTGATCAAGGCTGACTACAGCTTCAACCTGGGCTCAAGCAAGCCTCCCACCTCAGCCTCCTACCTCACCCTCCCAAGTACCTAGGACTGCAGATGCACACCACCATGCCCAGCGAGTTTTTTGTATTTTTGGTAGAGACGGGGTTTTGCCATGTTGCCCAGGCTGCTCTCAAACTCCTAGGCTCAAGTGATCTGCCTGCCTCGGCCTCCGCAAGTGCTGGGATTACAGGCGTAAGCTACTACCTGGCCAACTCTGAGTTTGAAGAGCAAGCCCAGTTTCTTTCTTTCTTTTTTTTTGAGACGGAGTCTTGCTCTGTCGCCTAGGCTGGAGTGCAATGGCACGATCTCGGCTCACTGCAACCTCTACCTCCTGGGCTCAAGCGATTCTCCTGCCTCAGCCACCTGAGTAGCTGGGACTATAGGCGCATGCCACCATGCCCGGCTAATTTTTGTATTTTTAGTAGAGACGAGGTTTCACCACTTTGGCCAAGATGGTCTCAATCTCCTGACCTCGTGATCCACCCGCCTCGGCCTCCCAAGTGCTGGGATTACAGGTGTGAGGCACCGCGCCCGGCCATTTCTTTTAGGAGTTCCCAGTTTTGTGGAGGAGACAACCCCAACACACAGAATCAGAGACCTAGGAAGTGTGGGCAAGGAAGGCGGATAAGTGAGAAACACCCATTTCTTCAGTCCTTAATACTCACCACATGCCTCACAACATTTTCTTTAATCCTGACATCTCTCTGAAGTAGACTTTTTTTTTTTTTGAAACAGGGTCTCACTCTATTGCCCAGGCTGGAGTGCAGTGGCGTAATCTTGGCTTACTGTAACCTCTGCCTCCTGGGCTCAAGCAATCCTCCCACCTCAGCTTCCTGAGTAGCTGAGACTACAGGCGCACACTACCATGCCTGGCTAATTTTTTGTATTTTTGGTAGAGACAAGGTTTTGCTATGTTGCCTAGGCTGGTCTTGAACTCCTGGGCTCGAGCAGTCTGCCTGCCTCGGGCTGCCAAAGTGCTGGGATTACAGGCGTGGGCCACCGTGTCTGGCTGTAGTTATTCATCTTTTATTTTTATTACTTTTTATTTTTATTATTATTATTTTTTTGAGATGGAGTTTCGCTCTTGTTGCCCAGGCTGGAGTGCAATGGCGCAATCTCGGTTCACTGCAGCCTCTGCCTCCTGGGTTTAAGCAATTCTCTTGCCTCAGCCTCCTGAGTAGCTGGGATTACAGGTGCGTGCCACCACGGCCCGGCTAATTTTTGTGTTTTTAGTAGAGACGGGGTTTCGCCATGTTGGCCAGGCTGGTCTTGAACTCCCAGACTCAGGTGATCCTCCCGCCTCGGCCTCCCAAAGTGCTGGGATTACAGGCGTAAGCCACTGTGCCCAGCCCTATTCATCTTTTATTGACTAGTAGATTGAGGCCCAGAGAGGTGAATGACCTTGTCCATGGTTACACAGCTAGACAGTGCTGGAGCTGGAATTCAAATCCAAGAGCATCTGACTCCAGAGGGAATTGCATTTTCTTTCTTTTCTTTTCTTTTTTTTTTTTTTTTTGAGACGGAGTCTCGCTCTGCCGCCCAGGCTGGAGTGCAGTGGCCGGATCTCAGCTCACTGCAAGCTCCGCCTCCCGGGTTCGCGCCATTCTCCTGCCTCAGCCTCCCGAGTAGCTGGGACTACAGGCGCCCGCCACTGCGCCCAGCTAGTTTTTTGTATTTTTTAGTAGAGACGGGGTTTCACCGTGTTAGCCAGGATGGTCTCGATCTCCTGACCTCGTGATCCGCCCGTCTCGGCCTCCCAAAGTGCTGGGATTACAGGCTTGAGCCACCGCGCCCGGCCTCTTTTCTTTTCTTTTCTTTTTTCTTTTCTCTCTCTCTTTTTTTTTTTTTTTTTTTTTTGAGATAGGATATCACTCTGTTACCCAGACTGGAGTGCAGTGGCATAATCATGGCTTGTTGCAACCTCTGCCTCCTGGGCTCAAGCGATCCTCCTGCCACAGCCTCTTGAGTAGCGGGGATCACAGGTGTGTGTCACCACACCTGGCTAATTTTTTTTAAAAATTGTACTTACTTTCTTTCTTTTTTTTTTTTTTTTTTTGAGATGGGGTCTTGCTCTGTCCCTCAGGCTGGAGTGCAGTGGCATGATCTTGGCTCACTGGAACCTCCGCCTCCTGTGTTCAAGCAATTCTCCTGCCTCAGCTTCCCAAGTAGCTGGGATTACAGGTGCCCGCCACCATGCCCAGCTAATTTTTTTCTGTATTTTTAATAAGGACGGGGTTTCCGCATGTTGGCCAGGTTCATCTCAAACTCCTGAACTCAAGCAATCCACCCACTGTGGCCTCCCAAAGTGCTGGGATTATAGACGTGAGACACCGCGCAAGGCCGGGAACTGCATTCAATAGTGTGGAAGTTTGGAAGCTCATACAGCCTCTGAGTAGTTAGTATGATTGGACTAGAGGGTGAGATGAGGGATATGGCAAGAAGTGAAGCCAGGGAGGAGGACAGGACCTATGGGCAGGGCCTACATCCTAGAGGGTGTTGAAGTTAGGTGAAGGGTGCACGGGAGCCAGAGCAGGGCTTTGAGCAGGGGAGGGATGTGGCCACTTGTAGCAAGGAGATGTAGCAGTTGCATCACTGGGGGCTGTATTTGTCAGGATGCTTTTGACTGCAAGTAACAGGAACCCAATTCAATGAGGTTTAAACATCGAAGAAAATGTGTTATCTTCCAGAACATCTTGAGGCAGCATGGCTCCAGGGAAGATTAATTTAGGGGCTCATGGTATCATCGAAAACTCAGGTCTCTCCATCTTTCTGCTTCACCATCTTCAATGTGTGGACCCCAACCTTTATGGTCAAAAAGTAGGCCGGGCACAGTGGCTCACGCCTGTAATCCCAGCACTTTTGGAGGCCAAGGCCGGCAGAGCACCTGAGGTCAGGAGTTCAAGACCAGTCTGGCCAATATGGCGAAACCCCATCTCTACTAAAAATACAAAAATTAGCTGGGTGTGGTGGTACGCACCTATAATCCCAGCTACTTGGGAGGTTGAGGCAGGAGAATTGCTTGAACCTGGGAGGCAGACGTTGCAGTGAGCAAATATTGCACCACTGCACTCCAGCCTGGGCGACAGAGCGAGACTCTGTCTCAAAAAAAAAAAAAAAAAGAAAAAAAAAGTAGCTGTCGTTGTGCTAGTACCAAGCTCCCTCCTAGCAACTTTGAAAGGTGAAAGGAGGAGAAAAGGAAGGCAGTGTTTTTTTCATCACATCTCATTGGCCAGAACTGTATTGTTTGCCCCTTTCTAAACCAATCCCAAGCAAGAAGGATGGAATGATCATGATTAGATTTGACCAATCAAGGTTCTCCCTCTAAGCTGGGGAGAAGCTAAGCCTCTAGGACTCAGGGTTCTCTTAGCAAAGGAAAAAGAGGGGAGATGGTTTTTGGCTGTCAAGTAGGCTGTGACATGTCCCACTTCCGCTGCCCTTTGAGACACAATCCAATAGTCAGTCGTGGGGTAAGTCGTTGCTGCAGTGATAAGTCATTTGAGTCCTAGTCCCCAAAAGTCAGACCTAGGTTTGCTTCTTCCAAAAAAACCTGGCCCTGCTTTCTTTCAACATTGCTTCTATTCCAACCCTAATAGGGTTTGTAACTCCCTCTCTCTTTTGCCCCCGTTTGCTTTGAATACTATCTGAGCCTCAGAGGCATCTCCTGCGACAGAAATAGCTTCTTATCTGGTTCTTCCAGGGAGGTGGGCCAAGAGTTCCTAACTCCTTCCTGGGCTGTCCACTCACAGGGCATGTTGGCTGGGCTTTGACTGCAGACGTCAGATAGCTAGCAAGCCAGATGGCCCTGGGAGCAGGTGTGGTTGAGAGTAGAGGAAGAGAGGCTGCAGAGGAAGAGAGGCTGCCCAAAGGCTAGCAGGCATCAGGCACCCATAGAGGCTATATCCTTGTTGGGAGAAGAGAGACAAGGTCTTGGGAAAGTCATCTTTTTTTTTTTTTTTTTTGAGACAATCTCACTTCATTGTCCAGGCTGGAGTGCAGTGGTGCAATCTTGGCTCATTGCAACCTCTGCTTCCCATGTTCAAGTGATTTTCATGCCTCAGCCTCTCAAGCAGCTGGGATTACAGGCATGCAGCACCCCGCCCAGCTAACGTTTGTATTATTAGTAGAGACAGGGTTGCACCATGTTGGCCAGACTGGTCTCGAACTCCTGACCTCAAGTGATCCACACTGCCTCGGCCTCCCAAAGTGCCGGAATTATAGGTGTGAGCCACCATGCCCAGCCTGGGAAAGTCTTTTTTTTTTTTTTTTTTTTTTT